>NW_026910902.1:0-63069 GCF_963854185.1 Sardina pilchardus | reverse complement strand
GAAGACACGTTTACTTTTCATATTTCATGACAGTTGGCTGAGACGGCCAAAACATGCGCTCGTGGAAACTTTTTTCAAAATCCACTTTGGGCTTGTAAGATGTTGTAAAGTGACTTTCTGTCACAATGCAGTACATGCACCTCAACACCCAACTTCATGAACACCACATCAGAGTGAATGATGCGACTGAACCGCGTGCGCTGGAGCCACCAGTGAGCGGCCAGTAGCTCATTGAGGCCCTTTGTGTTGTATGCGCTTGGTTTCAAGCTTCTAAGACCTTCCAATTTCAAGCTATGAAGGAAAAGTGAAGACACGTTTACTTTTCATATTTCATGACAGTTGGCTGAGACGGCCAAAACATGCGCTCGTGGAAACTTTTTTCAAAATCCACTTTGGGCTTGTAAGATGTTGTAAAGTGACTTTCTGTCACAATGCAGTACATGCACCTCAACACCCAACTTCATGAACACCACATCAGAGTGAATGATGCGACTGAACCGCGTGCGCTGGAGCCACCAGTGAGCGGCCAGTAGCTCATTGAGGCCCTTTGTGTTGTATGCGCTTGGTTTCAAGCTTCTAAGACCTTCCAATTTCAAGCTATGAAGGAAAAGTGAAGACACGTTTACTTTTCATATTTCATGACAGTTGGCTGAGACGGCCAAAACATGCGCTCGTGGAAACTTTTTTCAAAATCCACTTTGGGCTTGTAAGATGTTGTAAAGTGACTTTCTGTCACAATGCAGTACATGCACCTCAACACCCAACTTCATGAACACCACATCAGAGTGAATGATGCGACTGAACCGCGTGCGCTGGAGCCACCAGTGAGCGGCCAGTAGCTCATTGAGGCCCTTTGTGTTGTATGCGCTTGGTTTCAAGCTTCTAAGACCTTCCAATTTCAAGCTATGAAGGAAAAGTGAAGACACGTTTACTTTTCATATTTCATGACAGTTGGCTGAGACGGCCAAAACATGCGCTCGTGGAAACTTTTTTCAAAATCCACTTTGGGCTTGTAAGATGTTGTAAAGTGACTTTCTGTCACAATGCAGTACATGCACCTCAACACCCAACTTCATGAACACCACATCAGAGTGAATGATGCGACTGAACCGCGTGCGCTGGAGCCACCAGTGAGCGGCCAGTAGCTCATTGAGGCCCTTTGTGTTGTATGCGCTTGGTTTCAAGCTTCTAAGACCTTCCAATTTCAAGCTATGAAGGAAAAGTGAAGACACGTTTACTTTTCATATTTCATGACAGTTGGCTGAGACGGCCAAAACATGCGCTCGTGGAAACTTTTTTCAAAATCCACTTTGGGCTTGTAAGATGTTGTAAAGTGACTTTCTGTCACAATGCAGTACATGCACCTCAACACCCAACTTCATGAACACCACATCAGAGTGAATGATGCGACTGAACCGCGTGCGCTGGAGCCACCAGTGAGCGGCCAGTAGCTCATTGAGGCCCTTTGTGTTGTATGCGCTTGGTTTCAAGCTTCTAAGACCTTCCAATTTCAAGCTATGAAGGAAAAGTGAAGACACGTTTACTTTTCATATTTCATGACAGTTGGCTGAGACGGCCAAAACATGCGCTCGTGGAAACTTTTTTCAAAATCCACTTTGGGCTTGTAAGATGTTGTAAAGTGACTTTCTGTCACAATGCAGTACATGCACCTCAACACCCAACTTCATGAACACCACATCAGAGTGAATGATGCGACTGAACCGCGTGCGCTGGAGCCACCAGTGAGCGGCCAGTAGCTCATTGAGGCCCTTTGTGTTGTATGCGCTTGGTTTCAAGCTTCTAAGACCTTCCAATTTCAAGCTATGAAGGAAAAGTGAAGACACGTTTACTTTTCATATTTCATGACAGTTGGCTGAGACGGCCAAAACATGCGCTCGTGGAAACTTTTTTCAAAATCCACTTTGGGCTTGTAAGATGTTGTAAAGTGACTTTCTGTCACAATGCAGTACATGCACCTCAACACCCAACTTCATGAACACCACATCAGAGTGAATGATGCGACTGAACCGCGTGCGCTGGAGCCACCAGTGAGCGGCCAGTAGCTCATTGAGGCCCTTTGTGTTGTATGCGCTTGGTTTCAAGCTTCTAAGACCTTCCAATTTCAAGCTATGAAGGAAAAGTGAAGACACGTTTACTTTTCATATTTCATGACAGTTGGCTGAGACGGCCAAAACATGCGCTCGTGGAAACTTTTTTCAAAATCCACTTTGGGCTTGTAAGATGTTGTAAAGTGACTTTCTGTCACAATGCAGTACATGCACCTCAACACCCAACTTCATGAACACCACATCAGAGTGAATGATGCGACTGAACCGCGTGCGCTGGAGCCACCAGTGAGCGGCCAGTAGCTCATTGAGGCCCTTTGTGTTGTATGCGCTTGGTTTCAAGCTTCTAAGACCTTCCAATTTCAAGCTATGAAGGAAAAGTGAAGACACGTTTACTTTTCATATTTCATGACAGTTGGCTGAGACGGCCAAAACATGCGCTCGCGGAAACTTTTTTCAAAATCCACTTTGGGCTTGTAAGATGTTGTAAAGTGACTTTCTGTCACAATGCAGTACATGCACCTCAACACCCAACTTCATGAACACCACATCAGAGTGAATGATGCGACTGAACCGCGTGCGCTGGAGCCACCAGTGAGCGGCCAGTAGCTCATTGAGGCCCTTTGTGTTGTATGCGCTTGGTTTCAAGCTTCTAAGACCTTCCAATTTCAAGCTATGAAGGAAAAGTGAAGACACGTTTACTTTTCATATTTCATGACAGTTGGCTGAGACGGCCAAAACATGCGCTCGTGGAAACTTTTTTCAAAATCCACTTTGGGCTTGTAAGATGTTGTAAAGTGACTTTCTGTCACAATGCAGTACATGCACCTCAACACCCAACTTCATGAACACCACATCAGAGTGAATGATGCGACTGAACCGCGTGCGCTGGAGCCACCAGTGAGCGGCCAGTAGCTCATTGAGGCCCTTTGTGTTGTATGCGCTTGGTTTCAAGCTTCTAAGACCTTCCAATTTCAAGCTATGAAGGAAAAGTGAAGACACGTTTACTTTTCATATTTCATGACAGTTGGCTGAGACGGCCAAAACATGCGCTCGTGGAAACTTTTTTCAAAATCCACTTTGGGCTTGTAAGATGTTGTAAAGTGACTTTCTGTCACAATGCAGTACATGCACCTCAACACCCAACTTCATGAACACCACATCAGAGTGAATGATGCGACTGAACCGCGTGCGCTGGAGCCACCAGTGAGCGGCCAGTAGCTCATTGAGGCCCTTTGTGTTGTATGCGCTTGGTTTCAAGCTTCTAAGACCTTCCAATTTCAAGCTATGAAGGAAAAGTGAAGACACGTTTACTTTTCATATTTCATGACAGTTGGCTGAGACGGCCAAAACATGCGCTCGTGGAAACTTTTTTCAAAATCCACTTTGGGCTTGTAAGATGTTGTAAAGTGACTTTCTGTCACAATGCAGTACATGCACCTCAACACCCAACTTCATGAACACCACATCAGAGTGAATGATGCGACTGAACCGCGTGCGCTGGAGCCACCAGTGAGCGGCCAGTAGCTCATTGAGGCCCTTTGTGTTGTATGCGCTTGGTTTCAAGCTTCTAAGACCTTCCAATTTCAAGCTATGAAGGAAAAGTGAAGACACGTTTACTTTTCATATTTCATGACAGTTGGCTGAGACGGCCAAAACATGCGCTCGTGGAAACTTTTTTCAAAATCCACTTTGGGCTTGTAAGATGTTGTAAAGTGACTTTCTGTCACAATGCAGTACATGCACCTCAACACCCAACTTCATGAACACCACATCAGAGTGAATGATGCGACTGAACCGCGTGCGCTGGAGCCACCAGTGAGCGGCCAGTAGCTCATTGAGGCCCTTTGTGTTGTATGCGCTTGGTTTCAAGCTTCTAAGACCTTCCAATTTCAAGCTATGAAGGAAAAGTGAAGACACGTTTACTTTTCATATTTCATGACAGTTGGCTGAGACGGCCAAAACATGCGCTCGTGGAAACTTTTTTCAAAATCCACTTTGGGCTTGTAAGATGTTGTAAAGTGACTTTCTGTCACAATGCAGTACATGCACCTCAACACCCAACTTCATGAACACCACATCAGAGTGAATGATGCGACTGAACCGCGTGCGCTGGAGCCACCAGTGAGCGGCCAGTAGCTCATTGAGGCCCTTTGTGTTGTATGCGCTTGGTTTCAAGCTTCTAAGACCTTCCAATTTCAAGCTATGAAGGAAAAGTGAAGACACGTTTACTTTTCATATTTCATGACAGTTGGCTGAGACGGCCAAAACATGCGCTCGTGGAAACTTTTTTCAAAATCCACTTTGGGCTTGTAAGATGTTGTAAAGTGACTTTCTGTCACAATGCAGTACATGCACCTCAACACCCAACTTCATGAACACCACATCAGAGTGAATGATGCGACTGAACCGCGTGCGCTGGAGCCACCAGTGAGCGGCCAGTAGCTCATTGAGGCCCTTTGTGTTGTATGCGCTTGGTTTCAAGCTTCTAAGACCTTCCAATTTCAAGCTATGAAGGAAAAGTGAAGACACGTTTACTTTTCATATTTCATGACAGTTGGCTGAGACGGCCAAAACATGCGCTCGTGGAAACTTTTTTCAAAATCCACTTTGGGCTTGTAAGATGTTGTAAAGTGACTTTCTGTCACAATGCAGTACATGCACCTCAACACCCAACTTCATGAACACCACATCAGAGTGAATGATGCGACTGAACCGCGTGCGCTGGAGCCACCAGTGAGCGGCCAGTAGCTCATTGAGGCCCTTTGTGTTGTATGCGCTTGGTTTCAAGCTTCTAAGACCTTCCAATTTCAAGCTATGAAGGAAAAGTGAAGACACGTTTACTTTTCATATTTCATGACAGTTGGCTGAGACGGCCAAAACATGCGCTCGTGGAAACTTTTTTCAAAATCCACTTTGGGCTTGTAAGATGTTGTAAAGTGACTTTCTGTCACAATGCAGTACATGCACCTCAACACCCAACTTCATGAACACCACATCAGAGTGAATGATGCGACTGAACCGCGTGCGCTGGAGCCACCAGTGAGCGGCCAGTAGCTCATTGAGGCCCTTTGTGTTGTATGCGCTTGGTTTCAAGCTTCTAAGACCTTCCAATTTCAAGCTATGAAGGAAAAGTGAAGACACGTTTACTTTTCATATTTCATGACAGTTGGCTGAGACGGCCAAAACATGCGCTCGTGGAAACTTTTTTCAAAATCCACTTTGGGCTTGTAAGATGTTGTAAAGTGACTTTCTGTCACAATGCAGTACATGCACCTCAACACCCAACTTCATGAACACCACATCAGAGTGAATGATGCGACTGAACCGCGTGCGCTGGAGCCACCAGTGAGCGGCCAGTAGCTCATTGAGGCCCTTTGTGTTGTATGCGCTTGGTTTCAAGCTTCTAAGACCTTCCAATTTCAAGCTATGAAGGAAAAGTGAAGACACGTTTACTTTTCATATTTCATGACAGTTGGCTGAGACGGCCAAAACATGCGCTCGTGGAAACTTTTTTCAAAATCCACTTTGGGCTTGTAAGATGTTGTAAAGTGACTTTCTGTCACAATGCAGTACATGCACCTCAACACCCAACTTCATGAACACCACATCAGAGTGAATGATGCGACTGAACCGCGTGCGCTGGAGCCACCAGTGAGCGGCCAGTAGCTCATTGAGGCCCTTTGTGTTGTATGCGCTTGGTTTCAAGCTTCTAAGACCTTCCAATTTCAAGCTATGAAGGAAAAGTGAAGACACGTTTACTTTTCATATTTCATGACAGTTGGCTGAGACGGCCAAAACATGCGCTCGTGGAAACTTTTTTCAAAATCCACTTTGGGCTTGTAAGATGTTGTAAAGTGACTTTCTGTCACAATGCAGTACATGCACCTCAACACCCAACTTCATGAACACCACATCAGAGTGAATGATGCGACTGAACCGCGTGCGCTGGAGCCACCAGTGAGCGGCCAGTAGCTCATTGAGGCCCTTTGTGTTGTATGCGCTTGGTTTCAAGCTTCTAAGACCTTCCAATTTCAAGCTATGAAGGAAAAGTGAAGACACGTTTACTTTTCATATTTCATGACAGTTGGCTGAGACGGCCAAAACATGCGCTCGTGGAAACTTTTTTCAAAATCCACTTTGGGCTTGTAAGATGTTGTAAAGTGACTTTCTGTCACAATGCAGTACATGCACCTCAACACCCAACTTCATGAACACCACATCAGAGTGAATGATGCGACTGAACCGCGTGCGCTGGAGCCACCAGTGAGCGGCCAGTAGCTCATTGAGGCCCTTTGTGTTGTATGCGCTTGGTTTCAAGCTTCTAAGACCTTCCAATTTCAAGCTATGAAGGAAAAGTGAAGACACGTTTACTTTTCATATTTCATGACAGTTGGCTGAGACGGCCAAAACATGCGCTCGTGGAAACTTTTTTCAAAATCCACTTTGGGCTTGTAAGATGTTGTAAAGTGACTTTCTGTCACAATGCAGTACATGCACCTCAACACCCAACTTCATGAACACCACATCAGAGTGAATGATGCGACTGAACCGCGTGCGCTGGAGCCACCAGTGAGCGGCCAGTAGCTCATTGAGGCCCTTTGTGTTGTATGCGCTTGGTTTCAAGCTTCTAAGACCTTCCAATTTCAAGCTATGAAGGAAAAGTGAAGACACGTTTACTTTTCATATTTCATGACAGTTGGCTGAGACGGCCAAAACATGCGCTCGTGGAAACTTTTTTCAAAATCCACTTTGGGCTTGTAAGATGTTGTAAAGTGACTTTCTGTCACAATGCAGTACATGCACCTCAACACCCAACTTCATGAACACCACATCAGAGTGAATGATGCGACTGAACCGCGTGCGCTGGAGCCACCAGTGAGCGGCCAGTAGCTCATTGAGGCCCTTTGTGTTGTATGCGCTTGGTTTCAAGCTTCTAAGACCTTCCAATTTCAAGCTATGAAGGAAAAGTGAAGACACGTTTACTTTTCATATTTCATGACAGTTGGCTGAGACGGCCAAAACATGCGCTCGTGGAAACTTTTTTCAAAATCCACTTTGGGCTTGTAAGATGTTGTAAAGTGACTTTCTGTCACAATGCAGTACATGCACCTCAACACCCAACTTCATGAACACCACATCAGAGTGAATGATGCGACTGAACCGCGTGCGCTGGAGCCACCAGTGAGCGGCCAGTAGCTCATTGAGGCCCTTTGTGTTGTATGCGCTTGGTTTCAAGCTTCTAAGACCTTCCAATTTCAAGCTATGAAGGAAAAGTGAAGACACGTTTACTTTTCATATTTCATGACAGTTGGCTGAGACGGCCAAAACATGCGCTCGTGGAAACTTTTTTCAAAATCCACTTTGGGCTTGTAAGATGTTGTAAAGTGACTTTCTGTCACAATGCAGTACATGCACCTCAACACCCAACTTCATGAACACCACATCAGAGTGAATGATGCGACTGAACCGCGTGCGCTGGAGCCACCAGTGAGCGGCCAGTAGCTCATTGAGGCCCTTTGTGTTGTATGCGCTTGGTTTCAAGCTTCTAAGACCTTCCAATTTCAAGCTATGAAGGAAAAGTGAAGACACGTTTACTTTTCATATTTCATGACAGTTGGCTGAGACGGCCAAAACATGCGCTCGTGGAAACTTTTTTCAAAATCCACTTTGGGCTTGTAAGATGTTGTAAAGTGACTTTCTGTCACAATGCAGTACATGCACCTCAACACCCAACTTCATGAACACCACATCAGAGTGAATGATGCGACTGAACCGCGTGCGCTGGAGCCACCAGTGAGCGGCCAGTAGCTCATTGAGGCCCTTTGTGTTGTATGCGCTTGGTTTCAAGCTTCTAAGACCTTCCAATTTCAAGCTATGAAGGAAAAGTGAAGACACGTTTACTTTTCATATTTCATGACAGTTGGCTGAGACGGCCAAAACATGCGCTCGTGGAAACTTTTTTCAAAATCCACTTTGGGCTTGTAAGATGTTGTAAAGTGACTTTCTGTCACAATGCAGTACATGCACCTCAACACCCAACTTCATGAACACCACATCAGAGTGAATGATGCGACTGAACCGCGTGCGCTGGAGCCACCAGTGAGCGGCCAGTAGCTCATTGAGGCCCTTTGTGTTGTATGCGCTTGGTTTCAAGCTTCTAAGACCTTCCAATTTCAAGCTATGAAGGAAAAGTGAAGACACGTTTACTTTTCATATTTCATGACAGTTGGCTGAGACGGCCAAAACATGCGCTCGTGGAAACTTTTTTCAAAATCCACTTTGGGCTTGTAAGATGTTGTAAAGTGACTTTCTGTCACAATGCAGTACATGCACCTCAACACCCAACTTCATGAACACCACATCAGAGTGAATGATGCGACTGAACCGCGTGCGCTGGAGCCACCAGTGAGCGGCCAGTAGCTCATTGAGGCCCTTTGTGTTGTATGCGCTTGGTTTCAAGCTTCTAAGACCTTCCAATTTCAAGCTATGAAGGAAAAGTGAAGACACGTTTACTTTTCATATTTCATGACAGTTGGCTGAGACGGCCAAAACATGCGCTCGTGGAAACTTTTTTCAAAATCCACTTTGGGCTTGTAAGATGTTGTAAAGTGACTTTCTGTCACAATGCAGTACATGCACCTCAACACCCAACTTCATGAACACCACATCAGAGTGAATGATGCGACTGAACCGCGTGCGCTGGAGCCACCAGTGAGCGGCCAGTAGCTCATTGAGGCCCTTTGTGTTGTATGCGCTTGGTTTCAAGCTTCTAAGACCTTCCAATTTCAAGCTATGAAGGAAAAGTGAAGACACGTTTACTTTTCATATTTCATGACAGTTGGCTGAGACGGCCAAAACATGCGCTCGTGGAAACTTTTTTCAAAATCCACTTTGGGCTTGTAAGATGTTGTAAAGTGACTTTCTGTCACAATGCAGTACATGCACCTCAACACCCAACTTCATGAACACCACATCAGAGTGAATGATGCGACTGAACCGCGTGCGCTGGAGCCACCAGTGAGCGGCCAGTAGCTCATTGAGGCCCTTTGTGTTGTATGCGCTTGGTTTCAAGCTTCTAAGACCTTCCAATTTCAAGCTATGAAGGAAAAGTGAAGACACGTTTACTTTTCATATTTCATGACAGTTGGCTGAGACGGCCAAAACATGCGCTCGTGGAAACTTTTTTCAAAATCCACTTTGGGCTTGTAAGATGTTGTAAAGTGACTTTCTGTCACAATGCAGTACATGCACCTCAACACCCAACTTCATGAACACCACATCAGAGTGAATGATGCGACTGAACCGCGTGCGCTGGAGCCACCAGTGAGCGGCCAGTAGCTCATTGAGGCCCTTTGTGTTGTATGCGCTTGGTTTCAAGCTTCTAAGACCTTCCAATTTCAAGCTATGAAGGAAAAGTGAAGACACGTTTACTTTTCATATTTCATGACAGTTGGCTGAGACGGCCAAAACATGCGCTCGTGGAAACTTTTTTCAAAATCCACTTTGGGCTTGTAAGATGTTGTAAAGTGACTTTCTGTCACAATGCAGTACATGCACCTCAACACCCAACTTCATGAACACCACATCAGAGTGAATGATGCGACTGAACCGCGTGCGCTGGAGCCACCAGTGAGCGGCCAGTAGCTCATTGAGGCCCTTTGTGTTGTATGCGCTTGGTTTCAAGCTTCTAAGACCTTCCAATTTCAAGCTATGAAGGAAAAGTGAAGACACGTTTACTTTTCATATTTCATGACAGTTGGCTGAGACGGCCAAAACATGCGCTCGCGGAAACTTTTTTCAAAATCCACTTTGGGCTTGTAAGATGTTGTAAAGTGACTTTCTGTCACAATGCAGTACATGCACCTCAACACCCAACTTCATGAACACCACATCAGAGTGAATGATGCGACTGAACCGCGTGCGCTGGAGCCACCAGTGAGCGGCCAGTAGCTCATTGAGGCCCTTTGTGTTGTATGCGCTTGGTTTCAAGCTTCTAAGACCTTCCAATTTCAAGCTATGAAGGAAAAGTGAAGACACGTTTACTTTTCATATTTCATGACAGTTGGCTGAGACGGCCAAAACATGCGCTCGTGGAAACTTTTTTCAAAATCCACTTTGGGCTTGTAAGATGTTGTAAAGTGACTTTCTGTCACAATGCAGTACATGCACCTCAACACCCAACTTCATGAACACCACATCAGAGTGAATGATGCGACTGAACCGCGTGCGCTGGAGCCACCAGTGAGCGGCCAGTAGCTCATTGAGGCCCTTTGTGTTGTATGCGCTTGGTTTCAAGCTTCTAAGACCTTCCAATTTCAAGCTATGAAGGAAAAGTGAAGACACGTTTACTTTTCATATTTCATGACAGTTGGCTGAGACGGCCAAAACATGCGCTCGCGGAAACTTTTTTCAAAATCCACTTTGGGCTTGTAAGATGTTGTAAAGTGACTTTCTGTCACAATGCAGTACATGCACCTCAACACCCAACTTCATGAACACCACATCAGAGTGAATGATGCGACTGAACCGCGTGCGCTGGAGCCACCAGTGAGCGGCCAGTAGCTCATTGAGGCCCTTTGTGTTGTATGCGCTTGGTTTCAAGCTTCTAAGACCTTCCAATTTCAAGCTATGAAGGAAAAGTGAAGACACGTTTACTTTTCATATTTCATGACAGTTGGCTGAGACGGCCAAAACATGCGCTCGTGGAAACTTTTTTCAAAATCCACTTTGGGCTTGTAAGATGTTGTAAAGTGACTTTCTGTCACAATGCAGTACATGCACCTCAACACCCAACTTCATGAACACCACATCAGAGTGAATGATGCGACTGAACCGCGTGCGCTGGAGCCACCAGTGAGCGGCCAGTAGCTCATTGAGGCCCTTTGTGTTGTATGCGCTTGGTTTCAAGCTTCTAAGACCTTCCAATTTCAAGCTATGAAGGAAAAGTGAAGACACGTTTACTTTTCATATTTCATGACAGTTGGCTGAGACGGCCAAAACATGCGCTCGTGGAAACTTTTTTCAAAATCCACTTTGGGCTTGTAAGATGTTGTAAAGTGACTTTCTGTCACAATGCAGTACATGCACCTCAACACCCAACTTCATGAACACCACATCAGAGTGAATGATGCGACTGAACCGCGTGCGCTGGAGCCACCAGTGAGCGGCCAGTAGCTCATTGAGGCCCTTTGTGTTGTATGCGCTTGGTTTCAAGCTTCTAAGACCTTCCAATTTCAAGCTATGAAGGAAAAGTGAAGACACGTTTACTTTTCATATTTCATGACAGTTGGCTGAGACGGCCAAAACATGCGCTCGTGGAAACTTTTTTCAAAATCCACTTTGGGCTTGTAAGATGTTGTAAAGTGACTTTCTGTCACAATGCAGTACATGCACCTCAACACCCAACTTCATGAACACCACATCAGAGTGAATGATGCGACTGAACCGCGTGCGCTGGAGCCACCAGTGAGCGGCCAGTAGCTCATTGAGGCCCTTTGTGTTGTATGCGCTTGGTTTCAAGCTTCTAAGACCTTCCAATTTCAAGCTATGAAGGAAAAGTGAAGACACGTTTACTTTTCATATTTCATGACAGTTGGCTGAGACGGCCAAAACATGCGCTCGTGGAAACTTTTTTCAAAATCCACTTTGGGCTTGTAAGATGTTGTAAAGTGACTTTCTGTCACAATGCAGTACATGCACCTCAACACCCAACTTCATGAACACCACATCAGAGTGAATGATGCGACTGAACCGCGTGCGCTGGAGCCACCAGTGAGCGGCCAGTAGCTCATTGAGGCCCTTTGTGTTGTATGCGCTTGGTTTCAAGCTTCTAAGACCTTCCAATTTCAAGCTATGAAGGAAAAGTGAAGACACGTTTACTTTTCATATTTCATGACAGTTGGCTGAGACGGCCAAAACATGCGCTCGTGGAAACTTTTTTCAAAATCCACTTTGGGCTTGTAAGATGTTGTAAAGTGACTTTCTGTCACAATGCAGTACATGCACCTCAACACCCAACTTCATGAACACCACATCAGAGTGAATGATGCGACTGAACCGCGTGCGCTGGAGCCACCAGTGAGCGGCCAGTAGCTCATTGAGGCCCTTTGTGTTGTATGCGCTTGGTTTCAAGCTTCTAAGACCTTCCAATTTCAAGCTATGAAGGAAAAGTGAAGACACGTTTACTTTTCATATTTCATGACAGTTGGCTGAGACGGCCAAAACATGCGCTCGTGGAAACTTTTTTCAAAATCCACTTTGGGCTTGTAAGATGTTGTAAAGTGACTTTCTGTCACAATGCAGTACATGCACCTCAACACCCAACTTCATGAACACCACATCAGAGTGAATGATGCGACTGAACCGCGTGCGCTGGAGCCACCAGTGAGCGGCCAGTAGCTCATTGAGGCCCTTTGTGTTGTATGCGCTTGGTTTCAAGCTTCTAAGACCTTCCAATTTCAAGCTATGAAGGAAAAGTGAAGACACGTTTACTTTTCATATTTCATGACAGTTGGCTGAGACGGCCAAAACATGCGCTCGTGGAAACTTTTTTCAAAATCCACTTTGGGCTTGTAAGATGTTGTAAAGTGACTTTCTGTCACAATGCAGTACATGCACCTCAACACCCAACTTCATGAACACCACATCAGAGTGAATGATGCGACTGAACCGCGTGCGCTGGAGCCACCAGTGAGCGGCCAGTAGCTCATTGAGGCCCTTTGTGTTGTATGCGCTTGGTTTCAAGCTTCTAAGACCTTCCAATTTCAAGCTATGAAGGAAAAGTGAAGACACGTTTACTTTTCATATTTCATGACAGTTGGCTGAGACGGCCAAAACATGCGCTCGTGGAAACTTTTTTCAAAATCCACTTTGGGCTTGTAAGATGTTGTAAAGTGACTTTCTGTCACAATGCAGTACATGCACCTCAACACCCAACTTCATGAACACCACATCAGAGTGAATGATGCGACTGAACCGCGTGCGCTGGAGCCACCAGTGAGCGGCCAGTAGCTCATTGAGGCCCTTTGTGTTGTATGCGCTTGGTTTCAAGCTTCTAAGACCTTCCAATTTCAAGCTATGAAGGAAAAGTGAAGACACGTTTACTTTTCATATTTCATGACAGTTGGCTGAGACGGCCAAAACATGCGCTCGTGGAAACTTTTTTCAAAATCCACTTTGGGCTTGTAAGATGTTGTAAAGTGACTTTCTGTCACAATGCAGTACATGCACCTCAACACCCAACTTCATGAACACCACATCAGAGTGAATGATGCGACTGAACCGCGTGCGCTGGAGCCACCAGTGAGCGGCCAGTAGCTCATTGAGGCCCTTTGTGTTGTATGCGCTTGGTTTCAAGCTTCTAAGACCTTCCAATTTCAAGCTATGAAGGAAAAGTGAAGACACGTTTACTTTTCATATTTCATGACAGTTGGCTGAGACGGCCAAAACATGCGCTCGTGGAAACTTTTTTCAAAATCCACTTTGGGCTTGTAAGATGTTGTAAAGTGACTTTCTGTCACAATGCAGTACATGCACCTCAACACCCAACTTCATGAACACCACATCAGAGTGAATGATGCGACTGAACCGCGTGCGCTGGAGCCACCAGTGAGCGGCCAGTAGCTCATTGAGGCCCTTTGTGTTGTATGCGCTTGGTTTCAAGCTTCTAAGACCTTCCAATTTCAAGCTATGAAGGAAAAGTGAAGACACGTTTACTTTTCATATTTCATGACAGTTGGCTGAGACGGCCAAAACATGCGCTCGTGGAAACTTTTTTCAAAATCCACTTTGGGCTTGTAAGATGTTGTAAAGTGACTTTCTGTCACAATGCAGTACATGCACCTCAACACCCAACTTCATGAACACCACATCAGAGTGAATGATGCGACTGAACCGCGTGCGCTGGAGCCACCAGTGAGCGGCCAGTAGCTCATTGAGGCCCTTTGTGTTGTATGCGCTTGGTTTCAAGCTTCTAAGACCTTCCAATTTCAAGCTATGAAGGAAAAGTGAAGACACGTTTACTTTTCATATTTCATGACAGTTGGCTGAGACGGCCAAAACATGCGCTCGTGGAAACTTTTTTCAAAATCCACTTTGGGCTTGTAAGATGTTGTAAAGTGACTTTCTGTCACAATGCAGTACATGCACCTCAACACCCAACTTCATGAACACCACATCAGAGTGAATGATGCGACTGAACCGCGTGCGCTGGAGCCACCAGTGAGCGGCCAGTAGCTCATTGAGGCCCTTTGTGTTGTATGCGCTTGGTTTCAAGCTTCTAAGACCTTCCAATTTCAAGCTATGAAGGAAAAGTGAAGACACGTTTACTTTTCATATTTCATGACAGTTGGCTGAGACGGCCAAAACATGCGCTCGTGGAAACTTTTTTCAAAATCCACTTTGGGCTTGTAAGATGTTGTAAAGTGACTTTCTGTCACAATGCAGTACATGCACCTCAACACCCAACTTCATGAACACCACATCAGAGTGAATGATGCGACTGAACCGCGTGCGCTGGAGCCACCAGTGAGCGGCCAGTAGCTCATTGAGGCCCTTTGTGTTGTATGCGCTTGGTTTCAAGCTTCTAAGACCTTCCAATTTCAAGCTATGAAGGAAAAGTGAAGACACGTTTACTTTTCATATTTCATGACAGTTGGCTGAGACGGCCAAAACATGCGCTCGTGGAAACTTTTTTCAAAATCCACTTTGGGCTTGTAAGATGTTGTAAAGTGACTTTCTGTCACAATGCAGTACATGCACCTCAACACCCAACTTCATGAACACCACATCAGAGTGAATGATGCGACTGAACCGCGTGCGCTGGAGCCACCAGTGAGCGGCCAGTAGCTCATTGAGGCCCTTTGTGTTGTATGCGCTTGGTTTCAAGCTTCTAAGACCTTCCAATTTCAAGCTATGAAGGAAAAGTGAAGACACGTTTACTTTTCATATTTCATGACAGTTGGCTGAGACGGCCAAAACATGCGCTCGTGGAAACTTTTTTCAAAATCCACTTTGGGCTTGTAAGATGTTGTAAAGTGACTTTCTGTCACAATGCAGTACATGCACCTCAACACCCAACTTCATGAACACCACATCAGAGTGAATGATGCGACTGAACCGCGTGCGCTGGAGCCACCAGTGAGCGGCCAGTAGCTCATTGAGGCCCTTTGTGTTGTATGCGCTTGGTTTCAAGCTTCTAAGACCTTCCAATTTCAAGCTATGAAGGAAAAGTGAAGACACGTTTACTTTTCATATTTCATGACAGTTGGCTGAGACGGCCAAAACATGCGCTCGTGGAAACTTTTTTCAAAATCCACTTTGGGCTTGTAAGATGTTGTAAAGTGACTTTCTGTCACAATGCAGTACATGCACCTCAACACCCAACTTCATGAACACCACATCAGAGTGAATGATGCGACTGAACCGCGTGCGCTGGAGCCACCAGTGAGCGGCCAGTAGCTCATTGAGGCCCTTTGTGTTGTATGCGCTTGGTTTCAAGCTTCTAAGACCTTCCAATTTCAAGCTATGAAGGAAAAGTGAAGACACGTTTACTTTTCATATTTCATGACAGTTGGCTGAGACGGCCAAAACATGCGCTCGTGGAAACTTTTTTCAAAATCCACTTTGGGCTTGTAAGATGTTGTAAAGTGACTTTCTGTCACAATGCAGTACATGCACCTCAACACCCAACTTCATGAACACCACATCAGAGTGAATGATGCGACTGAACCGCGTGCGCTGGAGCCACCAGTGAGCGGCCAGTAGCTCATTGAGGCCCTTTGTGTTGTATGCGCTTGGTTTCAAGCTTCTAAGACCTTCCAATTTCAAGCTATGAAGGAAAAGTGAAGACACGTTTACTTTTCATATTTCATGACAGTTGGCTGAGACGGCCAAAACATGCGCTCGTGGAAACTTTTTTCAAAATCCACTTTGGGCTTGTAAGATGTTGTAAAGTGACTTTCTGTCACAATGCAGTACATGCACCTCAACACCCAACTTCATGAACACCACATCAGAGTGAATGATGCGACTGAACCGCGTGCGCTGGAGCCACCAGTGAGCGGCCAGTAGCTCATTGAGGCCCTTTGTGTTGTATGCGCTTGGTTTCAAGCTTCTAAGACCTTCCAATTTCAAGCTATGAAGGAAAAGTGAAGACACGTTTACTTTTCATATTTCATGACAGTTGGCTGAGACGGCCAAAACATGCGCTCGTGGAAACTTTTTTCAAAATCCACTTTGGGCTTGTAAGATGTTGTAAAGTGACTTTCTGTCACAATGCAGTACATGCACCTCAACACCCAACTTCATGAACACCACATCAGAGTGAATGATGCGACTGAACCGCGTGCGCTGGAGCCACCAGTGAGCGGCCAGTAGCTCATTGAGGCCCTTTGTGTTGTATGCGCTTGGTTTCAAGCTTCTAAGACCTTCCAATTTCAAGCTATGAAGGAAAAGTGAAGACACGTTTACTTTTCATATTTCATGACAGTTGGCTGAGACGGCCAAAACATGCGCTCGTGGAAACTTTTTTCAAAATCCACTTTGGGCTTGTAAGATGTTGTAAAGTGACTTTCTGTCACAATGCAGTACATGCACCTCTAACACCCAACTTCATGAACACCACATCAGAGTGAATGATGGACTGAACCGCGTGCGCTGGAGCCACCAGTGAGCGGCCAGTAGCTCATTGAGGCCCTTTGTGTTGTATGCGCTTGGTTTCAAGCTTCTAAGACCTTCCAATTTCAAGCTATGAAGGAAAAGTGAAGACACGTTTACTTTTCATATTTCATGACAGTTGGCTGAGACGGCCAAAACATGCGCTCGTGGAAACTTTTTTCAAAATCCACTTTGGGCTTGTAAGATGTTGTAAAGTGACTTTCTGTCACAATGCAGTACATGCACCTCAACACCCAACTTCATGAACACCACATCAGAGTGAATGATGCGACTGAACCGCGTGCGCTGGAGCCACCAGTGAGCGGCCAGTAGCTCATTGAGGCCCTTTGTGTTGTATGCGCTTGGTTTCAAGCTTCTAAGACCTTCCAATTTCAAGCTATGAAGGAAAAGTGAAGACACGTTTACTTTTCATATTTCATGACAGTTGGCTGAGACGGCCAAAACATGCGCTCGTGGAAACTTTTTTCAAAATCCACTTTGGGCTTGTAAGATGTTGTAAAGTGACTTTCTGTCACAATGCAGTACATGCACCTCAACACCCAACTTCATGAACACCACATCAGAGTGAATGATGCGACTGAACCGCGTGCGCTGGAGCCACCAGTGAGCGGCCAGTAGCTCATTGAGGCCCTTTGTGTTGTATGCGCTTGGTTTCAAGCTTCTAAGACCTTCCAATTTCAAGCTATGAAGGAAAAGTGAAGACACGTTTACTTTTCATATTTCATGACAGTTGGCTGAGACGGCCAAAACATGCGCTCGTGGAAACTTTTTTCAAAATCCACTTTGGGCTTGTAAGATGTTGTAAAGTGACTTTCTGTCACAATGCAGTACATGCACCTCAACACCCAACTTCATGAACACCACATCAGAGTGAATGATGCGACTGAACCGCGTGCGCTGGAGCCACCAGTGAGCGGCCAGTAGCTCATTGAGGCCCTTTGTGTTGTATGCGCTTGGTTTCAAGCTTCTAAGACCTTCCAATTTCAAGCTATGAAGGAAAAGTGAAGACACGTTTACTTTTCATATTTCATGACAGTTGGCTGAGACGGCCAAAACATGCGCTCGTGGAAACTTTTTTCAAAATCCACTTTGGGCTTGTAAGATGTTGTAAAGTGACTTTCTGTCACAATGCAGTACATGCACCTCAACACCCAACTTCATGAACACCACATCAGAGTGAATGATGCGACTGAACCGCGTGCGCTGGAGCCACCAGTGAGCGGCCAGTAGCTCATTGAGGCCCTTTGTGTTGTATGCGCTTGGTTTCAAGCTTCTAAGACCTTCCAATTTCAAGCTATGAAGGAAAAGTGAAGACACGTTTACTTTTCATATTTCATGACAGTTGGCTGAGACGGCCAAAACATGCGCTCGTGGAAACTTTTTTCAAAATCCACTTTGGGCTTGTAAGATGTTGTAAAGTGACTTTCTGTCACAATGCAGTACATGCACCTCAACACCCAACTTCATGAACACCACATCAGAGTGAATGATGCGACTGAACCGCGTGCGCTGGAGCCACCAGTGAGCGGCCAGTAGCTCATTGAGGCCCTTTGTGTTGTATGCGCTTGGTTTCAAGCTTCTAAGACCTTCCAATTTCAAGCTATGAAGGAAAAGTGAAGACACGTTTACTTTTCATATTTCATGACAGTTGGCTGAGACGGCCAAAACATGCGCTCGTGGAAACTTTTTTCAAAATCCACTTTGGGCTTGTAAGATGTTGTAAAGTGACTTTCTGTCACAATGCAGTACATGCACCTCAACACCCAACTTCATGAACACCACATCAGAGTGAATGATGCGACTGAACCGCGTGCGCTGGAGCCACCAGTGAGCGGCCAGTAGCTCATTGAGGCCCTTTGTGTTGTATGCGCTTGGTTTCAAGCTTCTAAGACCTTCCAATTTCAAGCTATGAAGGAAAAGTGAAGACACGTTTACTTTTCATATTTCATGACAGTTGGCTGAGACGGCCAAAACATGCGCTCGTGGAAACTTTTTTCAAAATCCACTTTGGGCTTGTAAGATGTTGTAAAGTGACTTTCTGTCACAATGCAGTACATGCACCTCAACACCCAACTTCATGAACACCACATCAGAGTGAATGATGCGACTGAACCGCGTGCGCTGGAGCCACCAGTGAGCGGCCAGTAGCTCATTGAGGCCCTTTGTGTTGTATGCGCTTGGTTTCAAGCTTCTAAGACCTTCCAATTTCAAGCTATGAAGGAAAAGTGAAGACACGTTTACTTTTCATATTTCATGACAGTTGGCTGAGACGGCCAAAACATGCGCTCGTGGAAACTTTTTTCAAAATCCACTTTGGGCTTGTAAGATGTTGTAAAGTGACTTTCTGTCACAATGCAGTACATGCACCTCAACACCCAACTTCATGAACACCACATCAGAGTGAATGATGCGACTGAACCGCGTGCGCTGGAGCCACCAGTGAGCGGCCAGTAGCTCATTGAGGCCCTTTGTGTTGTATGCGCTTGGTTTCAAGCTTCTAAGACCTTCCAATTTCAAGCTATGAAGGAAAAGTGAAGACACGTTTACTTTTCATATTTCATGACAGTTGGCTGAGACGGCCAAAACATGCGCTCGTGGAAACTTTTTTCAAAATCCACTTTGGGCTTGTAAGATGTTGTAAAGTGACTTTCTGTCACAATGCAGTACATGCACCTCAACACCCAACTTCATGAACACCACATCAGAGTGAATGATGCGACTGAACCGCGTTCGCTGGAGCCACCAGTGAGCGGCCAGTAGCTCATTGAGGCCCTTTGTGTTGTATGCGCTTGGTTTCAAGCTTCTAAGACCTTCCAATTTCAAGCTATGAAGGAAAAGTGAAGACACGTTTACTTTTCATATTTCATGACAGTTGGCTGAGACGGCCAAAACATGCGCTCGTGGAAACTTTTTTCAAAATCCACTTTGGGCTTGTAAGATGTTGTAAAGTGACTTTCTGTCACAATGCAGTACATGCACCTCAACACCCAACTTCATGAACACCACATCAGAGTGAATGATGCGACTGAACCGCGTGCGCTGGAGCCACCAGTGAGCGGCCAGTAGCTCATTGAGGCCCTTTGTGTTGTATGCGCTTGGTTTCAAGCTTCTAAGACCTTCCAATTTCAAGCTATGAAGGAAAAGTGAAGACACGTTTACTTTTCATATTTCATGACAGTTGGCTGAGACGGCCAAAACATGCGCTCGTGGAAACTTTTTTCAAAATCCACTTTGGGCTTGTAAGATGTTGTAAAGTGACTTTCTGTCACAATGCAGTACATGCACCTCAACACCCAACTTCATGAACACCACATCAGAGTGAATGATGCGACTGAACCGCGTGCGCTGGAGCCACCAGTGAGCGGCCAGTAGCTCATTGAGGCCCTTTGTGTTGTATGCGCTTGGTTTCAAGCTTCTAAGACCTTCCAATTTCAAGCTATGAAGGAAAAGTGAAGACACGTTTACTTTTCATATTTCATGACAGTTGGCTGAGACGGCCAAAACATGCGCTCGTGGAAACTTTTTTCAAAATCCACTTTGGGCTTGTAAGATGTTGTAAAGTGACTTTCTGTCACAATGCAGTACATGCACCTCAACACCCAACTTCATGAACACCACATCAGAGTGAATGATGCGACTGAACCGCGTGCGCTGGAGCCACCAGTGAGCGGCCAGTAGCTCATTGAGGCCCTTTGTGTTGTATGCGCTTGGTTTCAAGCTTCTAAGACCTTCCAATTTCAAGCTATGAAGGAAAAGTGAAGACACGTTTACTTTTCATATTTCATGACAGTTGGCTGAGACGGCCAAAACATGCGCTCGTGGAAACTTTTTTCAAAATCCACTTTGGGCTTGTAAGATGTTGTAAAGTGACTTTCTGTCACAATGCAGTACATGCACCTCAACACCCAACTTCATGAACACCACATCAGAGTGAATGATGCGACTGAACCGCGTGCGCTGGAGCCACCAGTGAGCGGCCAGTAGCTCATTGAGGCCCTTTGTGTTGTATGCGCTTGGTTTCAAGCTTCTAAGACCTTCCAATTTCAAGCTATGAAGGAAAAGTGAAGACACGTTTACTTTTCATATTTCATGACAGTTGGCTGAGACGGCCAAAACATGCGCTCGTGGAAACTTTTTTCAAAATCCACTTTGGGCTTGTAAGATGTTGTAAAGTGACTTTCTGTCACAATGCAGTACATGCACCTCAACACCCAACTTCATGAACACCACATCAGAGTGAATGATGCGACTGAACCGCGTGCGCTGGAGCCACCAGTGAGCGGCCAGTAGCTCATTGAGGCCCTTTGTGTTGTATGCGCTTGGTTTCAAGCTTCTAAGACCTTCCAATTTCAAGCTATGAAGGAAAAGTGAAGACACGTTTACTTTTCATATTTCATGACAGTTGGCTGAGACGGCCAAAACATGCGCTCGTGGAAACTTTTTTCAAAATCCACTTTGGGCTTGTAAGATGTTGTAAAGTGACTTTCTGTCACAATGCAGTACATGCACCTCAACACCCAACTTCATGAACACCACATCAGAGTGAATGATGCGACTGAACCGCGTGCGCTGGAGCCACCAGTGAGCGGCCAGTAGCTCATTGAGGCCCTTTGTGTTGTATGCGCTTGGTTTCAAGCTTCTAAGACCTTCCAATTTCAAGCTATGAAGGAAAAGTGAAGACACGTTTACTTTTCATATTTCATGACAGTTGGCTGAGACGGCCAAAACATGCGCTCGTGGAAACTTTTTTCAAAATCCACTTTGGGCTTGTAAGATGTTGTAAAGTGACTTTCTGTCACAATGCAGTACATGCACCTCAACACCCAACTTCATGAACACCACATCAGAGTGAATGATGCGACTGAACCGCGTGCGCTGGAGCCACCAGTGAGCGGCCAGTAGCTCATTGAGGCCCTTTGTGTTGTATGCGCTTGGTTTCAAGCTTCTAAGACCTTCCAATTTCAAGCTATGAAGGAAAAGTGAAGACACGTTTACTTTTCATATTTCATGACAGTTGGCTGAGACGGCCAAAACATGCGCTCGTGGAAACTTTTTTCAAAATCCACTTTGGGCTTGTAAGATGTTGTAAAGTGACTTTCTGTCACAATGCAGTACATGCACCTCAACACCCAACTTCATGAACACCACATCAGAGTGAATGATGCGACTGAACCGCGTGCGCTGGAGCCACCAGTGAGCGGCCAGTAGCTCATTGAGGCCCTTTGTGTTGTATGCGCTTGGTTTCAAGCTTCTAAGACCTTCCAATTTCAAGCTATGAAGGAAAAGTGAAGACACGTTTACTTTTCATATTTCATGACAGTTGGCTGAGACGGCCAAAACATGCGCTCGTGGAAACTTTTTTCAAAATCCACTTTGGGCTTGTAAGATGTTGTAAAGTGACTTTCTGTCACAATGCAGTACATGCACCTCAACACCCAACTTCATGAACACCACATCAGAGTGAATGATGCGACTGAACCGCGTGCGCTGGAGCCACCAGTGAGCGGCCAGTAGCTCATTGAGGCCCTTTGTGTTGTATGCGCTTGGTTTCAAGCTTCTAAGACCTTCCAATTTCAAGCTATGAAGGAAAAGTGAAGACACGTTTACTTTTCATATTTCATGACAGTTGGCTGAGACGGCCAAAACATGCGCTCGTGGAAACTTTTTTCAAAATCCACTTTGGGCTTGTAAGATGTTGTAAAGTGACTTTCTGTCACAATGCAGTACATGCACCTCAACACCCAACTTCATGAACACCACATCAGAGTGAATGATGCGACTGAACCGCGTGCGCTGGAGCCACCAGTGAGCGGCCAGTAGCTCATTGAGGCCCTTTGTGTTGTATGCGCTTGGTTTCAAGCTTCTAAGACCTTCCAATTTCAAGCTATGAAGGAAAAGTGAAGACACGTTTACTTTTCATATTTCATGACAGTTGGCTGAGACGGCCAAAACATGCGCTCGTGGAAACTTTTTTCAAAATCCACTTTGGGCTTGTAAGATGTTGTAAAGTGACTTTCTGTCACAATGCAGTACATGCACCTCAACACCCAACTTCATGAACACCACATCAGAGTGAATGATGCGACTGAACCGCGTGCGCTGGAGCCACCAGTGAGCGGCCAGTAGCTCATTGAGGCCCTTTGTGTTGTATGCGCTTGGTTTCAAGCTTCTAAGACCTTCCAATTTCAAGCTATGAAGGAAAAGTGAAGACACGTTTACTTTTCATATTTCATGACAGTTGGCTGAGACGGCCAAAACATGCGCTCGTGGAAACTTTTTTCAAAATCCACTTTGGGCTTGTAAGATGTTGTAAAGTGACTTTCTGTCACAATGCAGTACATGCACCTCAACACCCAACTTCATGAACACCACATCAGAGTGAATGATGCGACTGAACCGCGTGCGCTGGAGCCACCAGTGAGCGGCCAGTAGCTCATTGAGGCCCTTTGTGTTGTATGCGCTTGGTTTCAAGCTTCTAAGACCTTCCAATTTCAAGCTATGAAGGAAAAGTGAAGACACGTTTACTTTTCATATTTCATGACAGTTGGCTGAGACGGCCAAAACATGCGCTCGTGGAAACTTTTTTCAAAATCCACTTTGGGCTTGTAAGATGTTGTAAAGTGACTTTCTGTCACAATGCAGTACATGCACCTCAACACCCAACTTCATGAACACCACATCAGAGTGAATGATGCGACTGAACCGCGTGCGCTGGAGCCACCAGTGAGCGGCCAGTAGCTCATTGAGGCCCTTTGTGTTGTATGCGCTTGGTTTCAAGCTTCTAAGACCTTCCAATTTCAAGCTATGAAGGAAAAGTGAAGACACGTTTACTTTTCATATTTCATGACAGTTGGCTGAGACGGCCAAAACATGCGCTCGTGGAAACTTTTTTCAAAATCCACTTTGGGCTTGTAAGATGTTGTAAAGTGACTTTCTGTCACAATGCAGTACATGCACCTCAACACCCAACTTCATGAACACCACATCAGAGTGAATGATGCGACTGAACCGCGTGCGCTGGAGCCACCAGTGAGCGGCCAGTAGCTCATTGAGGCCCTTTGTGTTGTATGCGCTTGGTTTCAAGCTTCTAAGACCTTCCAATTTCAAGCTATGAAGGAAAAGTGAAGACACGTTTACTTTTCATATTTCATGACAGTTGGCTGAGACGGCCAAAACATGCGCTCGTGGAAACTTTTTTCAAAATCCACTTTGGGCTTGTAAGATGTTGTAAAGTGACTTTCTGTCACAATGCAGTACATGCACCTCAACACCCAACTTCATGAACACCACATCAGAGTGAATGATGCGACTGAACCGCGTGCGCTGGAGCCACCAGTGAGCGGCCAGTAGCTCATTGAGGCCCTTTGTGTTGTATGCGCTTGGTTTCAAGCTTCTAAGACCTTCCAATTTCAAGCTATGAAGGAAAAGTGAAGACACGTTTACTTTTCATATTTCATGACAGTTGGCTGAGACGGCCAAAACATGCGCTCGTGGAAACTTTTTTCAAAATCCACTTTGGGCTTGTAAGATGTTGTAAAGTGACTTTCTGTCACAATGCAGTACATGCACCTCAACACCCAACTTCATGAACACCACATCAGAGTGAATGATGCGACTGAACCGCGTGCGCTGGAGCCACCAGTGAGCGGCCAGTAGCTCATTGAGGCCCTTTGTGTTGTATGCGCTTGGTTTCAAGCTTCTAAGACCTTCCAATTTCAAGCTATGAAGGAAAAGTGAAGACACGTTTACTTTTCATATTTCATGACAGTTGGCTGAGACGGCCAAAACATGCGCTCGTGGAAACTTTTTTCAAAATCCACTTTGGGCTTGTAAGATGTTGTAAAGTGACTTTCTGTCACAATGCAGTACATGCACCTCATCACCCAACTTCATGAACACCACATCAGAGTGAATGATGCGACTGAACCGCGTGCGCTGGAGCCACCAGTGAGCGGCCAGTAGCTCATTGAGGCCCTTTGTGTTGTATGCGCTTGGTTTCAAGCTTCTAAGACCTTCCAATTTCAAGCTATGAAGGAAAAGTGAAGACACGTTTACTTTTCATATTTCATGACAGTTGGCTGAGACGGCCAAAACATGCGCTCGTGGAAACTTTTTTCAAAATCCACTTTGGGCTTGTAAGATGTTGTAAAGTGACTTTCTGTCACAATGCAGTACATGCACCTCAACACCCAACTTCATGAACACCACATCAGAGTGAATGATGCGACTGAACCGCGTGCGCTGGAGCCACCAGTGAGCGGCCAGTAGCTCATTGAGGCCCTTTGTGTTGTATGCGCTTGGTTTCAAGCTTCTAAGACCTTCCAATTTCAAGCTATGAAGGAAAAGTGAAGACACGTTTACTTTTCATATTTCATGACAGTTGGCTGAGACGGCCAAAACATGCGCTCGTGGAAACTTTTTTCAAAATCCACTTTGGGCTTGTAAGATGTTGTAAAGTGACTTTCTGTCACAATGCAGTACATGCACCTCAACACCCAACTTCATGAACACCACATCAGAGTGAATGATGCGACTGAACCGCGTGCGCTGGAGCCACCAGTGAGCGGCCAGTAGCTCATTGAGGCCCTTTGTGTTGTATGCGCTTGGTTTCAAGCTTCTAAGACCTTCCAATTTCAAGCTATGAAGGAAAAGTGAAGACACGTTTACTTTTCATATTTCATGACAGTTGGCTGAGACGGCCAAAACATGCGCTCGTGGAAACTTTTTTCAAAATCCACTTTGGGCTTGTAAGATGTTGTAAAGTGACTTTCTGTCACAATGCAGTACATGCACCTCAACACCCAACTTCATGAACACCACATCAGAGTGAATGATGCGACTGAACCGCGTGCGCTGGAGCCACCAGTGAGCGGCCAGTAGCTCATTGAGGCCCTTTGTGTTGTATGCGCTTGGTTTCAAGCTTCTAAGACCTTCCAATTTCAAGCTATGAAGGAAAAGTGAAGACACGTTTACTTTTCATATTTCATGACAGTTGGCTGAGACGGCCAAAACATGCGCTCGTGGAAACTTTTTTCAAAATCCACTTTGGGCTTGTAAGATGTTGTAAAGTGACTTTCTGTCACAATGCAGTACATGCACCTCAACACCCAACTTCATGAACACCACATCAGAGTGAATGATGCGACTGAACCGCGTGCGCTGGAGCCACCAGTGAGCGGCCAGTAGCTCATTGAGGCCCTTTGTGTTGTATGCGCTTGGTTTCAAGCTTCTAAGACCTTCCAATTTCAAGCTATGAAGGAAAAGTGAAGACACGTTTACTTTTCATATTTCATGACAGTTGGCTGAGACGGCCAAAACATGCGCTCGTGGAAACTTTTTTCAAAATCCACTTTGGGCTTGTAAGATGTTGTAAAGTGACTTTCTGTCACAATGCAGTACATGCACCTCAACACCCAACTTCATGAACACCACATCAGAGTGAATGATGCGACTGAACCGCGTGCGCTGGAGCCACCAGTGAGCGGCCAGTAGCTCATTGAGGCCCTTTGTGTTGTATGCGCTTGGTTTCAAGCTTCTAAGACCTTCCAATTTCAAGCTATGAAGGAAAAGTGAAGACACGTTTACTTTTCATATTTCATGACAGTTGGCTGAGACGGCCAAAACATGCGCTCGTGGAAACTTTTTTCAAAATCCACTTTGGGCTTGTAAGATGTTGTAAAGTGACTTTCTGTCACAATGCAGTACATGCACCTCAACACCCAACTTCATGAACACCACATCAGAGTGAATGATGCGACTGAACCGCGTGCGCTGGAGCCACCAGTGAGCGGCCAGTAGCTCATTGAGGCCCTTTGTGTTGTATGCGCTTGGTTTCAAGCTTCTAAGACCTTCCAATTTCAAGCTATGAAGGAAAAGTGAAGACACGTTTACTTTTCATATTTCATGACAGTTGGCTGAGACGGCCAAAACATGCGCTCGTGGAAACTTTTTTCAAAATCCACTTTGGGCTTGTAAGATGTTGTAAAGTGACTTTCTGTCACAATGCAGTACATGCACCTCAACACCCAACTTCATGAACACCACATCAGAGTGAATGATGCGACTGAACCGCGTGCGCTGGAGCCACCAGTGAGCGGCCAGTAGCTCATTGAGGCCCTTTGTGTTGTATGCGCTTGGTTTCAAGCTTCTAAGACCTTCCAATTTCAAGCTATGAAGGAAAAGTGAAGACACGTTTACTTTTCATATTTCATGACAGTTGGCTGAGACGGCCAAAACATGCGCTCGTGGAAACTTTTTTCAAAATCCACTTTGGGCTTGTAAGATGTTGTAAAGTGACTTTCTGTCACAATGCAGTACATGCACCTCAACACCCAACTTCATGAACACCACATCAGAGTGAATGATGCGACTGAACCGCGTGCGCTGGAGCCACCAGTGAGCGGCCAGTAGCTCATTGAGGCCCTTTGTGTTGTATGCGCTTGGTTTCAAGCTTCTAAGACCTTCCAATTTCAAGCTATGAAGGAAAAGTGAAGACACGTTTACTTTTCATATTTCATGACAGTTGGCTGAGACGGCCAAAACATGCGCTCGTGGAAACTTTTTTCAAAATCCACTTTGGGCTTGTAAGATGTTGTAAAGTGACTTTCTGTCACAATGCAGTACATGCACCTCAACACCCAACTTCATGAACACCACATCAGAGTGAATGATGCGACTGAACCGCGTGCGCTGGAGCCACCAGTGAGCGGCCAGTAGCTCATTGAGGCCCTTTGTGTTGTATGCGCTTGGTTTCAAGCTTCTAAGACCTTCCAATTTCAAGCTATGAAGGAAAAGTGAAGACACGTTTACTTTTCATATTTCATGACAGTTGGCTGAGACGGCCAAAACATGCGCTCGTGGAAACTTTTTTCAAAATCCACTTTGGGCTTGTAAGATGTTGTAAAGTGACTTTCTGTCACAATGCAGTACATGCACCTCAACACCCAACTTCATGAACACCACATCAGAGTGAATGATGCGACTGAACCGCGTGCGCTGGAGCCACCAGTGAGCGGCCAGTAGCTCATTGAGGCCCTTTGTGTTGTATGCGCTTGGTTTCAAGCTTCTAAGACCTTCCAATTTCAAGCTATGAAGGAAAAGTGAAGACACGTTTACTTTTCATATTTCATGACAGTTGGCTGAGACGGCCAAAACATGCGCTCGTGGAAACTTTTTTCAAAATCCACTTTGGGCTTGTAAGATGTTGTAAAGTGACTTTCTGTCACAATGCAGTACATGCACCTCAACAACACCCAACTTCATGAACACCACATCAGAGTGAATGATGCGACTGAACCGCGTGCGCTGGAGCCACCAGTGAGCGGCCAGTAGCTCATTGAGGCCCTTTGTGTTGTATGCGCTTGGTTTCAAGCTTCTAAGACCTTCCAATTTCAAGCTATGAAGGAAAAGTGAAGACACGTTTACTTTTCATATTTCATGACAGTTGGCTGAGACGGCCAAAACATGCGCTCGTGGAAACTTTTTTCAAAATCCACTTTGGGCTTGTAAGATGTTGTAAAGTGACTTTCTGTCACAATGCAGTACATGCACCTCAACACCCAACTTCATGAACACCACATCAGAGTGAATGATGCGACTGAACCGCGTGCGCTGGAGCCACCAGTGAGCGGCCAGTAGCTCATTGAGGCCCTTTGTGTTGTATGCGCTTGGTTTCAAGCTTCTAAGACCTTCCAATTTCAAGCTATGAAGGAAAAGTGAAGACACGTTTACTTTTCATATTTCATGACAGTTGGCTGAGACGGCCAAAACATGCGCTCGTGGAAACTTTTTTCAAAATCCACTTTGGGCTTGTAAGATGTTGTAAAGTGACTTTCTGTCACAATGCAGTACATGCACCTCAACACCCAACTTCATGAACACCACATCAGAGTGAATGATGCGACTGAACCGCGTGCGCTGGAGCCACCAGTGAGCGGCCAGTAGCTCATTGAGGCCCTTTGTGTTGTATGCGCTTGGTTTCAAGCTTCTAAGACCTTCCAATTTCAAGCTATGAAGGAAAAGTGAAGACACGTTTACTTTTCATATTTCATGACAGTTGGCTGAGACGGCCAAAACATGCGCTCGTGGAAACTTTTTTCAAAATCCACTTTGGGCTTGTAAGATGTTGTAAAGTGACTTTCTGTCACAATGCAGTACATGCACCTCAACACCCAACTTCATGAACACCACATCAGAGTGAATGATGCGACTGAACCGCGTGCGCTGGAGCCACCAGTGAGCGGCCAGTAGCTCATTGAGGCCCTTTGTGTTGTATGCGCTTGGTTTCAAGCTTCTAAGACCTTCCAATTTCAAGCTATGAAGGAAAAGTGAAGACACGTTTACTTTTCATATTTCATGACAGTTGGCTGAGACGGCCAAAACATGCGCTCGTGGAAACTTTTTTCAAAATCCACTTTGGGCTTGTAAGATGTTGTAAAGTGACTTTCTGTCACAATGCAGTACATGCACCTCAACACCCAACTTCATGAACACCACATCAGAGTGAATGATGCGACTGAACCGCGTGCGCTGGAGCCACCAGTGAGCGGCCAGTAGCTCATTGAGGCCCTTTGTGTTGTATGCGCTTGGTTTCAAGCTTCTAAGACCTTCCAATTTCAAGCTATGAAGGAAAAGTGAAGACACGTTTACTTTTCATATTTCATGACAGTTGGCTGAGACGGCCAAAACATGCGCTCGTGGAAACTTTTTTCAAAATCCACTTTGGGCTTGTAAGATGTTGTAAAGTGACTTTCTGTCACAATGCAGTACATGCACCTCAACACCCAACTTCATGAACACCACATCAGAGTGAATGATGCGACTGAACCGCGTGCGCTGGAGCCACCAGTGAGCGGCCAGTAGCTCATTGAGGCCCTTTGTGTTGTATGCGCTTGGTTTCAAGCTTCTAAGACCTTCCAATTTCAAGCTATGAAGGAAAAGTGAAGACACGTTTACTTTTCATATTTCATGACAGTTGGCTGAGACGGCCAAAACATGCGCTCGTGGAAACTTTTTTCAAAATCCACTTTGGGCTTGTAAGATGTTGTAAAGTGACTTTCTGTCACAATGCAGTACATGCACCTCAACACCCAACTTCATGAACACCACATCAGAGTGAATGATGCGACTGAACCGCGTGCGCTGGAGCCACCAGTGAGCGGCCAGTAGCTCATTGAGGCCCTTTGTGTTGTATGCGCTTGGTTTCAAGCTTCTAAGACCTTCCAATTTCAAGCTATGAAGGAAAAGTGAAGACACGTTTACTTTTCATATTTCATGACAGTTGGCTGAGACGGCCAAAACATGCGCTCGTGGAAACTTTTTTCAAAATCCACTTTGGGCTTGTAAGATGTTGTAAAGTGACTTTCTGTCACAATGCAGTACATGCACCTCAACACCCAACTTCATGAACACCACATCAGAGTGAATGATGCGACTGAACCGCGTGCGCTGGAGCCACCAGTGAGCGGCCAGTAGCTCATTGAGGCCCTTTGTGTTGTATGCGACTTGGTTTCAAGCTTCTAAGACCTTCCAATTTCAAGCTATGAAGGAAAAGTGAAGACACGTTTACTTTTCATATTTCATGACAGTTGGCTGAGACGGCCAAAACATGCGCTCGTGGAAACTTTTTTCAAAATCCACTTTGGGCTTGTAAGATGTTGTAAAGTGACTTTCTGTCACAATGCAGTACATGCACCTCAACACCCAACTTCATGAACACCACATCAGAGTGAATGATGCGACTGAACCGCGTGCGCTGGAGCCACCAGTGAGCGGCCAGTAGCTCATTGAGGCCCTTTGTGTTGTATGCGCTTCCAATTTCAAGCTATGAAGGAAAAGTGAAGACACGTTTACTTTTCATATTTCATGACAGTTGGCTGAGACGGCCAAAACATGCGCTCGTGGAAACTTTTTTCAAAATCCACTTTGGGCTTGTAAGATGTTGTAAAGTGACTTTCTGTCACAATGCAGTACATGCACCTCAACACCCAACTTCATGAACACCACATCAGAGTGAATGATGCGACTGAACCGCGTGCGCTGGAGCCACCAGTGAGCGGCCAGTAGCTCATTGAGGCCCTTTGTGTTGTATGCGCTTGGTTTCAAGCTTCTAAGACCTTCCAATTTCAAGCTATGAAGGAAAAGTGAAGACACGTTTACTTTTCATATTTCATGACAGTTGGCTGAGACGGCCAAAACATGCGCTCGTGGAAACTTTTTTCAAAATCCACTTTGGGCTTGTAAGATGTTGTAAAGTGACTTTCTGTCACAATGCAGTACATGCACCTCAACACCCAACTTCATGAACACCACATCAGAGTGAATGATGCGACTGAACCGCGTGCGCTGGAGCCACCAGTGAGCGGCCAGTAGCTCATTGAGGCCCTTTGTGTTGTATGCGCTTGGTTTCAAGCTTCTAAGACCTTCCAATTTCAAGCTATGAAGGAAAAGTGAAGACACGTTTACTTTTCATATTTCATGACAGTTGGCTGAGACGGCCAAAACATGCGCTCGTGGAAACTTTTTTCAAAATCCACTTTGGGCTTGTAAGATGTTGTAAAGTGACTTTCTGTCACAATGCAGTACATGCACCTCAACACCCAACTTCATGAACACCACATCAGAGTGAATGATGCGACTGAACCGCGTGCGCTGGAGCCACCAGTGAGCGGCCAGTAGCTCATTGAGGCCCTTTGTGTTGTATGCGCTTGGTTTCAAGCTTCTAAGACCTTCCAATTTCAAGCTATGAAGGAAAAGTGAAGACACGTTTACTTTTCATATTTCATGACAGTTGGCTGAGACGGCCAAAACATGCGCTCGTGGAAACTTTTTTCAAAATCCACTTTGGGCTTGTAAGATGTTGTAAAGTGACTTTCTGTCACAATGCAGTACATGCACCTCAACACCCAACTTCATGAACACCACATCAGAGTGAATGATGCGACTGAACCGCGTGCGCTGGAGCCACCAGTGAGCGGCCAGTAGCTCATTGAGGCCCTTTGTGTTGTATGCGCTTGGTTTCAAGCTTCTAAGACCTTCCAATTTCAAGCTATGAAGGAAAAGTGAAGACACGTTTACTTTTCATATTTCATGACAGTTGGCTGAGACGGCCAAAACATGCGCTCGTGGAAACTTTTTTCAAAATCCACTTTGGGCTTGTAAGATGTTGTAAAGTGACTTTCTGTCACAATGCAGTACATGCACCTCAACACCCAACTTCATGAACACCACATCAGAGTGAATGATGCGACTGAACCGCGTGCGCTGGAGCCACCAGTGAGCGGCCAGTAGCTCATTGAGGCCCTTTGTGTTGTATGCGCTTGGTTTCAAGCTTCTAAGACCTTCCAATTTCAAGCTATGAAGGAAAAGTGAAGACACGTTTACTTTTCATATTTCATGACAGTTGGCTGAGACGGCCAAAACATGCGCTCGTGGAAACTTTTTTCAAAATCCACTTTGGGCTTGTAAGATGTTGTAAAGTGACTTTCTGTCACAATGCAGTACATGCACCTCAACACCCAACTTCATGAACACCACATCAGAGTGAATGATGCGACTGAACCGCGTGCGCTGGAGCCACCAGTGAGCGGCCAGTAGCTCATTGAGGCCCTTTGTGTTGTATGCGCTTGGTTTCAAGCTTCTAAGACCTTCCAATTTCAAGCTATGAAGGAAAAGTGAAGACACGTTTACTTTTCATATTTCATGACAGTTGGCTGAGACGGCCAAAACATGCGCTCGTGGAAACTTTTTTCAAAATCCACTTTGGGCTTGTAAGATGTTGTAAAGTGACTTTCTGTCACAATGCAGTACATGCACCTCAACACCCAACTTCATGAACACCACATCAGAGTGAATGATGCGACTGAACCGCGTGCGCTGGAGCCACCAGTGAGCGGCCAGTAGCTCATTGAGGCCCTTTGTGTTGTATGCGCTTGGTTTCAAGCTTCTAAGACCTTCCAATTTCAAGCTATGAAGGAAAAGTGAAGACACGTTTACTTTTCATATTTCATGACAGTTGGCTGAGACGGCCAAAACATGCGCTCGTGGAAACTTTTTTCAAAATCCACTTTGGGCTTGTAAGATGTTGTAAAGTGACTTTCTGTCACAATGCAGTACATGCACCTCAACACCCAACTTCATGAACACCACATCAGAGTGAATGATGCGACTGAACCGCGTGCGCTGGAGCCACCAGTGAGCGGCCAGTAGCTCATTGAGGCCCTTTGTGTTGTATGCGCTTGGTTTCAAGCTTCTAAGACCTTCCAATTTCAAGCTATGAAGGAAAAGTGAAGACACGTTTACTTTTCATATTTCATGACAGTTGGCTGAGACGGCCAAAACATGCGCTCGTGGAAACTTTTTTCAAAATCCACTTTGGGCTTGTAAGATGTTGTAAAGTGACTTTCTGTCACAATGCAGTACATGCACCTCAACACCCAACTTCATGAACACCACATCAGAGTGAATGATGCGACTGAACCGCGTGCGCTGGAGCCACCAGTGAGCGGCCAGTAGCTCATTGAGGCCCTTTGTGTTGTATGCGCTTGGTTTCAAGCTTCTAAGACCTTCCAATTTCAAGCTATGAAGGAAAAGTGAAGACACGTTTACTTTTCATATTTCATGACAGTTGGCTGAGACGGCCAAAACATGCGCTCGTGGAAACTTTTTTCAAAATCCACTTTGGGCTTGTAAGATGTTGTAAAGTGACTTTCTGTCACAATGCAGTACATGCACCTCAACACCCAACTTCATGAACACCACATCAGAGTGAATGATGCGACTGAACCGCGTGCGCTGGAGCCACCAGTGAGCGGCCAGTAGCTCATTGAGGCCCTTTGTGTTGTATGCGCTTGGTTTCAAGCTTCTAAGACCTTCCAATTTCAAGCTATGAAGGAAAAGTGAAGACACGTTTACTTTTCATATTTCATGACAGTTGGCTGAGACGGCCAAAACATGCGCTCGTGGAAACTTTTTTCAAAATCCACTTTGGGCTTGTAAGATGTTGTAAAGTGACTTTCTGTCACAATGCAGTACATGCACCTCAACACCCAACTTCATGAACACCACATCAGAGTGAATGATGCGACTGAACCGCGTGCGCTGGAGCCACCAGTGAGCGGCCAGTAGCTCATTGAGGCCCTTTGTGTTGTATGCGCTTGGTTTCAAGCTTCTAAGACCTTCCAATTTCAAGCTATGAAGGAAAAGTGAAGACACGTTTACTTTTCATATTTCATGACAGTTGGCTGAGACGGCCAAAACATGCGCTCGTGGAAACTTTTTTCAAAATCCACTTTGGGCTTGTAAGATGTTGTAAAGTGACTTTCTGTCACAATGCAGTACATGCACCTCAACACCCAACTTCATGAACACCACATCAGAGTGAATGATGCGACTGAACCGCGTGCGCTGGAGCCACCAGTGAGCGGCCAGTAGCTCATTGAGGCCCTTTGTGTTGTATGCGCTTGGTTTCAAGCTTCTAAGACCTTCCAATTTCAAGCTATGAAGGAAAAGTGAAGACACGTTTACTTTTCATATTTCATGACAGTTGGCTGAGACGGCCAAAACATGCGCTCGTGGAAACTTTTTTCAAAATCCACTTTGGGCTTGTAAGATGTTGTAAAGTGACTTTCTGTCACAATGCAGTACATGCACCTCAACACCCAACTTCATGAACACCACATCAGAGTGAATGATGCGACTGAACCGCGTGCGCTGGAGCCACCAGTGAGCGGCCAGTAGCTCATTGAGGCCCTTTGTGTTGTATGCGCTTGGTTTCAAGCTTCTAAGACCTTCCAATTTCAAGCTATGAAGGAAAAGTGAAGACACGTTTACTTTTCATATTTCATGACAGTTGGCTGAGACGGCCAAAACATGCGCTCGTGGAAACTTTTTTCAAAATCCACTTTGGGCTTGTAAGATGTTGTAAAGTGACTTTCTGTCACAATGCAGTACATGCACCTCAACACCCAACTTCATGAACACCACATCAGAGTGAATGATGCGACTGAACCGCGTGCGCTGGAGCCACCAGTGAGCGGCCAGTAGCTCATTGAGGCCCTTTGTGTTGTATGCGCTTGGTTTCAAGCTTCTAAGACCTTCCAATTTCAAGCTATGAAGGAAAAGTGAAGACACGTTTACTTTTCATATTTCATGACAGTTGGCTGAGACGGCCAAAACATGCGCTCGTGGAAACTTTTTTCAAAATCCACTTTGGGCTTGTAAGATGTTGTAAAGTGACTTTCTGTCACAATGCAGTACATGCACCTCAACACCCAACTTCATGAACACCACATCAGAGTGAATGATGCGACTGAACCGCGTGCGCTGGAGCCACCAGTGAGCGGCCAGTAGCTCATTGAGGCCCTTTGTGTTGTATGCGCTTGGTTTCAAGCTTCTAAGACCTTCCAATTTCAAGCTATGAAGGAAAAGTGAAGACACGTTTACTTTTCATATTTCATGACAGTTGGCTGAGACGGCCAAAACATGCGCTCGTGGAAACTTTTTTCAAAATCCACTTTGGGCTTGTAAGATGTTGTAAAGTGACTTTCTGTCACAATGCAGTACATGCACCTCAACACCCAACTTCATGAACACCACATCAGAGTGAATGATGCGACTGAACCGCGTGCGCTGGAGCCACCAGTGAGCGGCCAGTAGCTCATTGAGGCCCTTTGTGTTGTATGCGCTTGGTTTCAAGCTTCTAAGACCTTCCAATTTCAAGCTATGAAGGAAAAGTGAAGACACGTTTACTTTTCATATTTCATGACAGTTGGCTGAGACGGCCAAAACATGCGCTCGTGGAAACTTTTTTCAAAATCCACTTTGGGCTTGTAAGATGTTGTAAAGTGACTTTCTGTCACAATGCAGTACATGCACCTCAACACCCAACTTCATGAACACCACATCAGAGTGAATGATGCGACTGAACCGCGTGCGCTGGAGCCACCAGTGAGCGGCCAGTAGCTCATTGAGGCCCTTTGTGTTGTATGCGCTTGGTTTCAAGCTTCTAAGACCTTCCAATTTCAAGCTATGAAGGAAAAGTGAAGACACGTTTACTTTTCATATTTCATGACAGTTGGCTGAGACGGCCAAAACATGCGCTCGTGGAAACTTTTTTCAAAATCCACTTTGGGCTTGTAAGATGTTGTAAAGTGACTTTCTGTCACAATGCATGAACACCACATCAGAGTGAATGATGCGACTGAACCGCGTGCGCTGGAGCCACCAGTGAGCGGCCAGTAGCTCATTGAGGCCCTTTGTGTTGTATGCGCTTGGTTTCAAGCTTCTAAGACCTTCCAATTTCAAGCTATGAAGGAAAAGTGAAGACACGTTTACTTTTCATATTTCATGACAGTTGGCTGAGACGGCCAAAACATGCGCTCGTGGAAACTTTTTTCAAAATCCACTTTGGGCTTGTAAGATGTTGTAAAGTGACTTTCTGTCACAATGCAGTACATGCACCTCAACACCCAACTTCATGAACACCACATCAGAGTGAATGATGCGACTGAACCGCGTGCGCTGGAGCCACCAGTGAGCGGCCAGTAGCTCATTGAGGCCCTTTGTGTTGTATGCGCTTGGTTTCAAGCTTCTAAGACCTTCCAATTTCAAGCTATGAAGGAAAAGTGAAGACACGTTTACTTTTCATATTTCATGACAGTTGGCAGTGAAGACACGTTTACTTTTCATATTTCATGACAGTTGGCTGAGACGGCCAAAACATGCGCTCGTGGAAACTTTTTTCAAAATCCACTTTGGGCTTGTAAGATGTTGTAAAGTGACTTTCTGTCACAATGCAGTACATGCACCTCAACACCCAACTTCATGAACACCACATCAGAGTGAATGATGCGACTGAACCGCGTGCGCTGGAGCCACCAGTGAGCGGCCAGTAGCTCATTGAGGCCCTTTGTGTTGTATGCGCTTGGTTTCAAGCTTCTAAGACCTTCCAATTTCAAGCTATGAAGGAAAAGTGAAGACACGTTTACTTTTCATATTTCATGACAGTTGGCTGAGACGGCCAAAACATGCGCTCGTGGAAACTTTTTTCAAAATCCACTTTGGGCTTGTAAGATGTTGTAAAGTGACTTTCTGTCACAATGCAGTACATGCACCTCAACACCCAACTTCATGAACACCACATCAGAGTGAATGATGCGACTGAACCGCGTGCGCTGGAGCCACCAGTGAGCGGCCAGTAGCTCATTGAGGCCCTTTGTGTTGTATGCGCTTGGTTTCAAGCTTCTAAGACCTTCCAATTTCAAGCTATGAAGGAAAAGTGAAGACACGTTTACTTTTCATATTTCATGACAGTTGGCTGAGACGGCCAAAACATGCGCTCGTGGAAACTTTTTTCAAAATCCACTTTGGGCTTGTAAGATGTTGTAAAGTGACTTTCTGTCACAATGCAGTACATGCACCTCAACACCCAACTTCATGAACACCACATCAGAGTGAATGATGCGACTGAACCGCGTGCGCTGGAGCCACCAGTGAGCGGCCAGTAGCTCATTGAGGCCCTTTGTGTTGTATGCGCTTGGTTTCAAGCTTCTAAGACCTTCCAATTTCAAGCTATGAAGGAAAAGTGAAGACACGTTTACTTTTCATATTTCATGACAGTTGGCTGAGACGGCCAAAACATGCGCTCGTGGAAACTTTTTTCAAAATCCACTTTGGGCTTGTAAGATGTTGTAAAGTGACTTTCTGTCACAATGCAGTACATGCACCTCAACACCCAACTTCATGAACACCACATCAGAGTGAATGATGCGACTGAACCGCGTGCGCTGGAGCCACCAGTGAGCGGCCAGTAGCTCATTGAGGCCCTTTGTGTTGTATGCGCTTGGTTTCAAGCTTCTAAGACCTTCCAATTTCAAGCTATGAAGGAAAAGTGAAGACACGTTTACTTTTCATATTTCATGACAGTTGGCTGAGACGGCCAAAACATGCGCTCGTGGAAACTTTTTTCAAAATCCACTTTGGGCTTGTAAGATGTTGTAAAGTGACTTTCTGTCACAATGCAGTACATGCACCTCAACACCCAACTTCATGAACACCACATCAGAGTGAATGATGCGACTGAACCGCGTGCGCTGGAGCCACCAGTGAGCGGCCAGTAGCTCATTGAGGCCCTTTGTGTTGTATGCGCTTGGTTTCAAGCTTCTAAGACCTTCCAATTTCAAGCTATGAAGGAAAAGTGAAGACACGTTTACTTTTCATATTTCATGACAGTTGGCTGAGACGGCCAAAACATGCGCTCGTGGAAACTTTTTTCAAAATCCACTTTGGGCTTGTAAGATGTTGTAAAGTGACTTTCTGTCACAATGCAGTACATGCACCTCAACACCCAACTTCATGAACACCACATCAGAGTGAATGATGCGACTGAACCGCGTGCGCTGGAGCCACCAGTGAGCGGCCAGTAGCTCATTGAGGCCCTTTGTGTTGTATGCGCTTGGTTTCAAGCTTCTAAGACCTTCCAATTTCAAGCTATGAAGGAAAAGTGAAGACACGTTTACTTTTCATATTTCATGACAGTTGGCTGAGACGGCCAAAACATGCGCTCGTGGAAACTTTTTTCAAAATCCACTTTGGGCTTGTAAGATGTTGTAAAGTGACTTTCTGTCACAATGCAGTACATGCACCTCAACACCCAACTTCATGAACACCACATCAGAGTGAATGATGCGACTGAACCGCGTGCGCTGGAGCCACCAGTGAGCGGCCAGTAGCTCATTGAGGCCCTTTGTGTTGTATGCGCTTGGTTTCAAGCTTCTAAGACCTTCCAATTTCAAGCTATGAAGGAAAAGTGAAGACACGTTTACTTTTCATATTTCATGACAGTTGGCTGAGACGGCCAAAACATGCGCTCGTGGAAACTTTTTTCAAAATCCACTTTGGGCTTGTAAGATGTTGTAAAGTGACTTTCTGTCACAATGCAGTACATGCACCTCAACACCCAACTTCATGAACACCACATCAGAGTGAATGATGCGACTGAACCGCGTGCGCTGGAGCCACCAGTGAGCGGCCAGTAGCTCATTGAGGCCCTTTGTGTTGTATGCGCTTGGTTTCAAGCTTCTAAGACCTTCCAATTTCAAGCTATGAAGGAAAAGTGAAGACACGTTTACTTTTCATATTTCATGACAGTTGGCTGAGACGGCCAAAACATGCGCTCGTGGAAACTTTTTTCAAAATCCACTTTGGGCTTGTAAGATGTTGTAAAGTGACTTTCTGTCACAATGCAGTACATGCACCTCAACACCCAACTTCATGAACACCACATCAGAGTGAATGATGCGACTGAACCGCGTGCGCTGGAGCCACCAGTGAGCGGCCAGTAGCTCATTGAGGCCCTTTGTGTTGTATGCGCTTGGTTTCAAGCTTCTAAGACCTTCCAATTTCAAGCTATGAAGGAAAAGTGAAGACACGTTTACTTTTCATATTTCATGACAGTTGGCTGAGACGGCCAAAACATGCGCTCGTGGAAACTTTTTTCAAAATCCACTTTGGGCTTGTAAGATGTTGTAAAGTGACTTTCTGTCACAATGCAGTACATGCACCTCAACACCCAACTTCATGAACACCACATCAGAGTGAATGATGCGACTGAACCGCGTGCGCTGGAGCCACCAGTGAGCGGCCAGTAGCTCATTGAGGCCCTTTGTGTTGTATGCGCTTGGTTTCAAGCTTCTAAGACCTTCCAATTTCAAGCTATGAAGGAAAAGTGAAGACACGTTTACTTTTCATATTTCATGACAGTTGGCTGAGACGGCCAAAACATGCGCTCGTGGAAACTTTTTTCAAAATCCACTTTGGGCTTGTAAGATGTTGTAAAGTGACTTTCTGTCACAATGCAGTACATGCACCTCAACACCCAACTTCATGAACACCACATCAGAGTGAATGATGCGACTGAACCGCGTGCGCTGGAGCCACCAGTGAGCGGCCAGTAGCTCATTGAGGCCCTTTGTGTTGTATGCGCTTGGTTTCAAGCTTCTAAGACCTTCCAATTTCAAGCTATGAAGGAAAAGTGAAGACACGTTTACTTTTCATATTTCATGACAGTTGGCTGAGACGGCCAAAACATGCGCTCGTGGAAACTTTTTTCAAAATCCACTTTGGGCTTGTAAGATGTTGTAAAGTGACTTTCTGTCACAATGCAGTACATGCACCTCAACACCCAACTTCATGAACACCACATCAGAGTGAATGATGCGACTGAACCGCGTGCGCTGGAGCCACCAGTGAGCGGCCAGTAGCTCATTGAGGCCCTTTGTGTTGTATGCGCTTGGTTTCAAGCTTCTAAGACCTTCCAATTTCAAGCTATGAAGGAAAAGTGAAGACACGTTTACTTTTCATATTTCATGACAGTTGGCTGAGACGGCCAAAACATGCGCTCGTGGAAACTTTTTTCAAAATCCACTTTGGGCTTGTAAGATGTTGTAAAGTGACTTTCTGTCACAATGCAGTACATGCACCTCAACACCCAACTTCATGAACACCACATCAGAGTGAATGATGCGACTGAACCGCGTGCGCTGGAGCCACCAGTGAGCGGCCAGTAGCTCATTGAGGCCCTTTGTGTTGTATGCGCTTGGTTTCAAGCTTCTAAGACCTTCCAATTTCAAGCTATGAAGGAAAAGTGAAGACACGTTTACTTTTCATATTTCATGACAGTTGGCTGAGACGGCCAAAACATGCGCTCGTGGAAACTTTTTTCAAAATCCACTTTGGGCTTGTAAGATGTTGTAAAGTGACTTTCTGTCACAATGCAGTACATGCACCTCAACACCCAACTTCATGAACACCACATCAGAGTGAATGATGCGACTGAACCGCGTGCGCTGGAGCCACCAGTGAGCGGCCAGTAGCTCATTGAGGCCCTTTGTGTTGTATGCGCTTGGTTTCAAGCTTCTAAGACCTTCCAATTTCAAGCTATGAAGGAAAAGTGAAGACACGTTTACTTTTCATATTTCATGACAGTTGGCTGAGACGGCCAAAACATGCGCTCGTGGAAACTTTTTTCAAAATCCACTTTGGGCTTGTAAGATGTTGTAAAGTGACTTTCTGTCACAATGCAGTACATGCACCTCAACACCCAACTTCATGAACACCACATCAGAGTGAATGATGCGACTGAACCGCGTGCGCTGGAGCCACCAGTGAGCGGCCAGTAGCTCATTGAGGCCCTTTGTGTTGTATGCGCTTGGTTTCAAGCTTCTAAGACCTTCCAATTTCAAGCTATGAAGGAAAAGTGAAGACACGTTTACTTTTCATATTTCATGACAGTTGGCTGAGACGGCCAAAACATGCGCTCGTGGAAACTTTTTTCAAAATCCACTTTGGGCTTGTAAGATGTTGTAAAGTGACTTTCTGTCACAATGCAGTACATGCACCTCAACACCCAACTTCATGAACACCACATCAGAGTGAATGATGCGACTGAACCGCGTGCGCTGGAGCCACCAGTGAGCGGCCAGTAGCTCATTGAGGCCCTTTGTGTTGTATGCGCTTGGTTTCAAGCTTCTAAGACCTTCCAATTTCAAGCTATGAAGGAAAAGTGAAGACACGTTTACTTTTCATATTTCATGACAGTTGGCTGAGACGGCCAAAACATGCGCTCGTGGAAACTTTTTTCAAAATCCACTTTGGGCTTGTAAGATGTTGTAAAGTGACTTTCTGTCACAATGCAGTACATGCACCTCAACACCCAACTTCATGAACACCACATCAGAGTGAATGATGCGACTGAACCGCGTGCGCTGGAGCCACCAGTGAGCGGCCAGTAGCTCATTGAGGCCCTTTGTGTTGTATGCGCTTGGTTTCAAGCTTCTAAGACCTTCCAATTTCAAGCTATGAAGGAAAAGTGAAGACACGTTTACTTTTCATATTTCATGACAGTTGGCTGAGACGGCCAAAACATGCGCTCGTGGAAACTTTTTTCAAAATCCACTTTGGGCTTGTAAGATGTTGTAAAGTGACTTTCTGTCACAATGCAGTACATGCACCTCAACACCCAACTTCATGAACACCACATCAGAGTGAATGATGCGACTGAACCGCGTGCGCTGGAGCCACCAGTGAGCGGCCAGTAGCTCATTGAGGCCCTTTGTGTTGTATGCGCTTGGTTTCAAGCTTCTAAGACCTTCCAATTTCAAGCTATGAAGGAAAAGTGAAGACACGTTTACTTTTCATATTTCATGACAGTTGGCTGAGACGGCCAAAACATGCGCTCGTGGAAACTTTTTTCAAAATCCACTTTGGGCTTGTAAGATGTTGTAAAGTGACTTTCTGTCACAATGCAGTACATGCACCTCAACACCCAACTTCATGAACACCACATCAGAGTGAATGATGCGACTGAACCGCGTGCGCTGGAGCCACCAGTGAGCGGCCAGTAGCTCATTGAGGCCCTTTGTGTTGTATGCGCTTGGTTTCAAGCTTCTAAGACCTTCCAATTTCAAGCTATGAAGGAAAAGTGAAGACACGTTTACTTTTCATATTTCATGACAGTTGGCTGAGACGGCCAAAACATGCGCTCGTGGAAACTTTTTTCAAAATCCACTTTGGGCTTGTAAGATGTTGTAAAGTGACTTTCTGTCACAATGCAGTACATGCACCTCAACACCCAACTTCATGAACACCACATCAGAGTGAATGATGCGACTGAACCGCGTGCGCTGGAGCCACCAGTGAGCGGCCAGTAGCTCATTGAGGCCCTTTGTGTTGTATGCGCTTGGTTTCAAGCTTCTAAGACCTTCCAATTTCAAGCTATGAAGGAAAAGTGAAGACACGTTTACTTTTCATATTTCATGACAGTTGGCTGAGACGGCCAAAACATGCGCTCGTGGAAACTTTTTTCAAAATCCACTTTGGGCTTGTAAGATGTTGTAAAGTGACTTTCTGTCACAATGCAGTACATGCACCTCAACACCCAACTTCATGAACACCACATCAGAGTGAATGATGCGACTGAACCGCGTGCGCTGGAGCCACCAGTGAGCGGCCAGTAGCTCATTGAGGCCCTTTGTGTTGTATGCGCTTGGTTTCAAGCTTCTAAGACCTTCCAATTTCAAGCTATGAAGGAAAAGTGAAGACACGTTTACTTTTCATATTTCATGACAGTTGGCTGAGACGGCCAAAACATGCGCTCGTGGAAACTTTTTTCAAAATCCACTTTGGGCTTGTAAGATGTTGTAAAGTGACTTTCTGTCACAATGCAGTACATGCACCTCAACACCCAACTTCATGAACACCACATCAGAGTGAATGATGCGACTGAACCGCGTGCGCTGGAGCCACCAGTGAGCGGCCAGTAGCTCATTGAGGCCCTTTGTGTTGTATGCGCTTGGTTTCAAGCTTCTAAGACCTTCCAATTTCAAGCTATGAAGGAAAAGTGAAGACACGTTTACTTTTCATATTTCATGACAGTTGGCTGAGACGGCCAAAACATGCGCTCGTGGAAACTTTTTTCAAAATCCACTTTGGGCTTGTAAGATGTTGTAAAGTGACTTTCTGTCACAATGCAGTACATGCACCTCAACACCCAACTTCATGAACACCACATCAGAGTGAATGATGCGACTGAACCGCGTGCGCTGGAGCCACCAGTGAGCGGCCAGTAGCTCATTGAGGCCCTTTGTGTTGTATGCGCTTGGTTTCAAGCTTCTAAGACCTTCCAATTTCAAGCTATGAAGGAAAAGTGAAGACACGTTTACTTTTCATATTTCATGACAGTTGGCTGAGACGGCCAAAACATGCGCTCGTGGAAACTTTTTTCAAAATCCACTTTGGGCTTGTAAGATGTTGTAAAGTGACTTTCTGTCACAATGCAGTACATGCACCTCAACACCCAACTTCATGAACACCACATCAGAGTGAATGATGCGACTGAACCGCGTGCGCTGGAGCCACCAGTGAGCGGCCAGTAGCTCATTGAGGCCCTTTGTGTTGTATGCGCTTGGTTTCAAGCTTCTAAGACCTTCCAATTTCAAGCTATGAAGGAAAAGTGAAGACACGTTTACTTTTCATATTTCATGACAGTTGGCTGAGACGGCCAAAACATGCGCTCGTGGAAACTTTTTTCAAAATCCACTTTGGGCTTGTAAGATGTTGTAAAGTGACTTTCTGTCACAATGCAGTACATGCACCTCAACACCCAACTTCATGAACACCACATCAGAGTGAATGATGCGACTGAACCGCGTGCGCTGGAGCCACCAGTGAGCGGCCAGTAGCTCATTGAGGCCCTTTGTGTTGTATGCGCTTGGTTTCAAGCTTCTAAGACCTTCCAATTTCAAGCTATGAAGGAAAAGTGAAGACACGTTTACTTTTCATATTTCATGACAGTTGGCTGAGACGGCCAAAACATGCGCTCGTGGAAACTTTTTTCAAAATCCACTTTGGGCTTGTAAGATGTTGTAAAGTGACTTTCTGTCACAATGCAGTACATGCACCTCAACACCCAACTTCATGAACACCACATCAGAGTGAATGATGCGACTGAACCGCGTGCGCTGGAGCCACCAGTGAGCGGCCAGTAGCTCATTGAGGCCCTTTGTGTTGTATGCGCTTGGTTTCAAGCTTCTAAGACCTTCCAATTTCAAGCTATGAAGGAAAAGTGAAGACACGTTTACTTTTCATATTTCATGACAGTTGGCTGAGACGGCCAAAACATGCGCTCGTGGAAACTTTTTTCAAAATCCACTTTGGGCTTGTAAGATGTTGTAAAGTGACTTTCTGTCACAATGCAGTACATGCACCTCAACACCCAACTTCATGAACACCACATCAGAGTGAATGATGCGACTGAACCGCGTGCGCTGGAGCCACCAGTGAGCGGCCAGTAGCTCATTGAGGCCCTTTGTGTTGTATGCGCTTGGTTTCAAGCTTCTAAGACCTTCCAATTTCAAGCTATGAAGGAAAAGTGAAGACACGTTTACTTTTCATATTTCATGACAGTTGGCTGAGACGGCCAAACACATGCGCTCGTGGAAACTTTTTTCAAAATCCACTTTGGGCTTGTAAGATGTTGTAAAGTGACTTTCTGTCACAATGCAGTACATGCACCTCAACACCCAACTTCATGAACACCACATCAGAGTGAATGATGCGACTGAACCGCGTGCGCTGGAGCCACCAGTGAGCGGCCAGTAGCTCATTGAGGCCCTTTGTGTTGTATGCGCTTGGTTTCAAGCTTCTAAGACCTTCCAATTTCAAGCTATGAAGGAAAAGTGAAGACACGTTTACTTTTCATATTTCATGACAGTTGGCTGAGATGACTTTCTGTCACAATGCAGTACATGCACCTCAACACCCAACTTCATGAACACCACATCAGAGTGAATGATGCGCACTGAACCGCTGTGCGCTGGAGCCACCAGTGAGCGGCCAGTAGCTCATTGAGGCCCTTTGTGTGCGACTGAACCGCGTGCGCTGGAGCCACCAGTGAGCGGCCAGTAGCTCATTGAGGCCCTTTGTGTTGTATGCGCTTGGTTTCAAGCTTCTAAGACCTTCCAATTTCAAGCTATGAAGGAAAAGTGAAGACACGTTTACTTTTCATATTTCATGACAGTTGGCTGAGACGGCCAAAACATGCGCTCGTGGAAACTTTTTTCAAAATCCACTTTGGGCTTGTAAGATGTTGTAAAGTGACTTTCTGTCACAATGCAGTACATGCACCTCAACACCCAACTTCATGAACACCACATCAGAGTGAATGATGCGACTGAACCGCGTGCGCTGGAGCCACCAGTGAGCGGCCAGTAGCTCATTGAGGCCCTTTGTGTTGTATGCGCTTGGTTTCAAGCTTCTAAGACCTTCCAATTTCAAGCTATGAAGGAAAAGTGAAGACACGTTTACTTTTCATATTTCATGACAGTTGGCTGAGACGGCCAAAACATGCGCTCGTGGAAACTTTTTTCAAAATCCACTTTGGGCTTGTAAGATGTTGTAAAGTGACTTTCTGTCACAATGCAGTACATGCACCTCAACACCCAACTTCATGAACACCACATCAGAGTGAATGATGCGACTGAACCGCGTGCGCTGGAGCCACCAGTGAGCGGCCAGTAGCTCATTGAGGCCCTTTGTGTTGTATGCGCTTGGTTTCAAGCTTCTAAGACCTTCCAATTTCAAGCTATGAAGGAAAAGTGAAGACACGTTTACTTTTCATATTTCATGACAGTTGGCTGAGACGGCCAAAACATGCGCTCGTGGAAACTTTTTTCAAAATCCACTTTGGGCTTGTAAGATGTTGTAAAGTGACTTTCTGTCACAATGCAGTACATGCACCTCAACACCCAACTTCATGAACACCACATCAGAGTGAATGATGCGACTGAACCGCGTGCGCTGGAGCCACCAGTGAGCGGCCAGTAGCTCATTGAGGCCCTTTGTGTTGTATGCGCTTGGTTTCAAGCTTCTAAGACCTTCCAATTTCAAGCTATGAAGGAAAAGTGAAGACACGTTTACTTTTCATATTTCATGACAGTTGGCTGAGACGGCCAAAACATGCGCTCGTGGAAACTTTTTTCAAAATCCACTTTGGGCTTGTAAGATGTTGTAAAGTGACTTTCTGTCACAATGCAGTACATGCACCTCAACACCCAACTTCATGAACACCACATCAGAGTGAATGATGCGACTGAACCGCGTGCGCTGGAGCCACCAGTGAGCGGCCAGTAGCTCATTGAGGCCCTTTGTGTTGTATGCGCTTGGTTTCAAGCTTCTAAGACCTTCCAATTTCAAGCTATGAAGGAAAAGTGAAGACACGTTTACTTTTCATATTTCATGACAGTTGGCTGAGACGGCCAAAACATGCGCTCGTGGAAACTTTTTTCAAAATCCACTTTGGGCTTGTAAGATGTTGTAAAGTGACTTTCTGTCACAATGCAGTACGATGCACCTCAACACCCAACTTCATGAACACCACATCAGAGTGAATGATGCGACTGAACCGCGTGCGCTGGAGCCACCAGTGAGCGGCCAGTAGCTCATTGAGGCCCTTTGTGTTGTATGCGCTTGGTTTCAAGCTTCTAAGACCTTCCAATTTCAAGCTATGAAGGAAAAGTGAAGACACGTTTACTTTTCATATTTCATGACAGTTGGCTGAGACGGCCAAAACATGCGCTCGTGGAAACTTTTTTCAAAATCCACTTTGGGCTTGTAAGATGTTGTAAAGTGACTTTCTGTCACAATGCAGTACGTGCACCTCAACACCCAACTTCATGAACACCACATCAGAGTGAATGATGCGACTGAACCGCGTGCGCTGGAGCCACCAGTGAGCGGCCAGTAGCTCATTGAGGCCCTTTGTGTTGTATGCGCTTGGTTTCAAGCTTCTAAGACCTTCCAATTTCAAGCTATGAAGGAAAAGTGAAGACACGTTTACTTTTCATATTTCATGACAGTTGGCTGAGACGGCCAAAACATGCGCTCGTGGAAACTTTTTTCAAAATCCACTTTGGGCTTGTAAGATGTTGTAAAGTGACTTTCTGTCACAATGCAGTACGTGCACCTCAACACCCAACTTCATGAACACCACATCAGAGTGAATGATGCGACTGAACCGCGTGCGCTGGAGCCACCAGTGAGCGGCCAGTAGCTCATTGAGGCCCTTTGTGTTGTATGCGCTTGGTTTCAAGCTTCTAAGACCTTCCAATTTCAAGCTATGAAGGAAAAGTGAAGACACGTTTACTTTTCATATTTCATGACAGTTGGCTGAGACGGCCAAAACATGCGCTCGTGGAAACTTTTTTCAAAATCCACTTTGGGCTTGTAAGATGTTGTAAAGTGACTTTCTGTCACAATGCAGTACGTGCACCTCAACACCCCAACTTCATGAACACCACATCAGAGTGAATGATGCGACTGAACCGCGTGCGCTGGAGCCACCAGTGAGCGGCCAGTAGCTCATTGAGGCCCTTTGTGTTGTATGCGCTTGGTTTCAAGCTTCTAAGACCTTCCAATTTCAAGCTATGAAGGAAAAGTGAAGACACGTTTACTTTTCATATTTCATGACAGTTGGCTGAGACGGCCAAAACATGCGCTCGTGGAAACTTTTTCAAAATCCACTTTGGGCTTGTAAGATGTTGTAAAGTGACTTTCTGTCACAATGCAGTACGTGCACCTCAACACCCAACTTCATGAACACCACATCAGAGTGAATGATGCGACTGAACCGCGTGCGCTGGAGCCACCAGTGAGCGGCCAGTAGCTCATTGAGGCCCTTTGTGTTGTATGCGCTTGGTTTCAAGCTTCTAAGACCTTCCAATTTCAAGCTATGAAGGAAAAGTGAAGACACGTTTACTTTTCATATTTCATGACAGTTGGCTGAGACGGCCAAAACATGCGCTCGTGGAAACTTTTTTCAAAATCCACTTTGGGCTTGTAAGATGTTGTAAAGTGACTTTCTGTCACAATGCAGTACGTGCACCTCAACACCCAACTTCATGAACACCACATCAGAGTGAATGATGCGACTGAACCGCGTGCGCTGGAGCCACCAGTGAGCGGCCAGTAGCTCATTGAGGCCCTTTGTGTTGTATGCGCTTGGTTTCAAGCTTCTAAGACCTTCCAATTTCAAGCTATGAAGGAAAAGTGAAGACACGTTTACTTTTCATATTTCATGACAGTTGGCTGAGACGGCCAAAACATGCGCTCGTGGAAACTTTTTTCAAAATCCACTTTGGGCTTGTAAGATGTTGTAAAGTGACTTTCTGTCACAATGCAGTACATGCACCTCAACACCCAACTTCATGAACACCACATCAGAGTGAATGATGCGACTGAACCGCGTGCGCTGGAGCCACCAGTGAGCGGCCAGTAGCTCATTGAGGCCCTTTGTGTTGTATGCGCTTGGTTTCAAGCTTCTAAGACCTTCCAATTTCAAGCTATGAAGGAAAAGTGAAGACACGTTTACTTTTCATATTTCATGACAGTTGGCTGAGACGGCCAAAACATGCGCTCGTGGAAACTTTTTTCAAAATCCACTTTGGGCTTGTAAGATGTTGTAAAGTGACTTTCTGTCACAATGCAGTACATGCACCTCAACACCCAACTTCATGAACACCACATCAGAGTGAATGATGCGACTGAACCGCGTGCGCTGGAGCCACCAGTGAGCGGCCAGTAGCTCATTGAGGCCCTTTGTGTTGTATGCGCTTGGTTTCAAGCTTCTAAGACCTTCCAATTTCAAGCTATGAAGGAAAAGTGAAGACACGTTTACTTTTCATATTTCATGACAGTTGGCTGAGACGGCCAAAACATGCGCTCGTGGAAACTTTTTTCAAAATCCACTTTGGGCTTGTAAGATGTTGTAAAGTGACTTTCTGTCACAATGCAGTACATGCACCTCAACACCCAACTTCATGAACACCACATCAGAGTGAATGATGCGACTGAACCGCGTGCGCTGGAGCCACCAGTGAGCGGCCAGTAGCTCATTGAGGCCCTTTGTGTTGTATGCGCTTGGTTTCAAGCTTCTAAGACCTTCCAATTTCAAGCTATGAAGGAAAAGTGAAGACACGTTTACTTTTCATATTTCATGACAGTTGGCTGAGACGGCCAAAACATGCGCTCGTGGAAACTTTTTTCAAAATCCACTTTGGGCTTGTAAGATGTTGTAAAGTGACTTTCTGTCACAATGCAGTACTGCACCTCAACACCCAACTTCATGAACACCACATCAGAGTGAATGATGCGACTGAACCGCGTGCGCTGGAGCCACCAGTGAGCGGCCAGTAGCTCATTGAGGCCCTTTGTGTTGTATGCGCTTGGTTTCAAGCTTCTAAGACCTTCCAATTTCAAGCTATGAAGGAAAAGTGAAGACACGTTTACTTTTCATATTTCATGACAGTTGGCTGAGACGGCCAAAACATGCGCTCGTGGAAACTTTTTTCAAAATCCACTTTGGGCTTGTAAGATGTTGTAAAGTGACTTTCTGTCACAATGCAGTACATGCACCTCAACACCCAACTTCATGAACACCACATCAGAGTGAATGATGCGACTGAACCGCGTGCGCTGGAGCCACCAGTGAGCGGCCAGTAGCTCATTGAGGCCCTTTGTGTTGTATGCGCTTGGTTTCAAGCTTCTAAGACCTTCCAATTTCAAGCTATGAAGGAAAAGTGAAGACACGTTTACTTTTCATATTTCATGACAGTTGGCTGAGACGGCCAAAACATGCGCTCGTGGAAACTTTTTTCAAAATCCACTTTGGGCTTGTAAGATGTTGTAAAGTGACTTTCTGTCACAATGCAGTACATGCACCTCAACACCCAACTTCATGAACACCACATCAGAGTGAATGATGCGACTGAACCGCGTGCGCTGGAGCCACCAGTGAGCGGCCAGTAGCTCATTGAGGCCCTTTGTGTTGTATGCGCTTGGTTTCAAGCTTCTAAGACCTTCCAATTTCAAGCTATGAAGGAAAAGTGAAGACACGTTTACTTTTCATATTTCATGACAGTTGGCTGAGACGGCCAAAACATGCGCTCGTGGAAACTTTTTTCAAAATCCACTTTGGGCTTGTAAGATGTTGTAAAGTGACTTTCTGTCACAATGCAGTACATGCACCTCAACACCCAACTTCATGAACACCACATCAGAGTGAATGATGCGACTGAACCGCGTGCGCTGGAGCCACCAGTGAGCGGCCAGTAGCTCATTGAGGCCCTTTGTGTTGTATGCGCTTGGTTTCAAGCTTCTAAGACCTTCCAATTTCAAGCTATGAAGGAAAAGTGAAGACACGTTTACTTTTCATATTTCATGACAGTTGGCTGAGACGGCCAAAACATGCGCTCGTGGAAACTTTTTTCAAAATCCACTTTGGGCTTGTAAGATGTTGTAAAGTGACTTTCTGTCACAATGCAGTACATGCACCTCAACACCCAACTTCATGAACACCACATCAGAGTGAATGATGCGACTGAACCGCGTGCGCTGGAGCCACCAGTGAGCGGCCAGTAGCTCATTGAGGCCCTTTGTGTTGTATGCGCTTGGTTTCAAGCTTCTAAGACCTTCCAATTTCAAGCTATGAAGGAAAAGTGAAGACACGTTTACTTTTCATATTTCATGACAGTTGGCTGAGACGGCCAAAACATGCGCTCGTGGAAACTTTTTTCAAAATCCACTTTGGGCTTGTAAGATGTTGTAAAGTGACTTTCTGTCACAATGCAGTACATGCACCTCAACACCCAACTTCATGAACACCACATCAGAGTGAATGATGCGACTGAACCGCGTGCGCTGGAGCCACCAGTGAGCGGCCAGTAGCTCATTGAGGCCCTTTGTGTTGTATGCGCTTGGTTTCAAGCTTCTAAGACCTTCCAATTTCAAGCTATGAAGGAAAAGTGAAGACACGTTTACTTTTCATATTTCATGACAGTTGGCTGAGACGGCCAAAACATGCGCTCGTGGAAACTTTTTTCAAAATCCACTTTGGGCTTGTAAGATGTTGTAAAGTGACTTTCTGTCACAATGCAGTACATGCACCTCAACACCCAACTTCATGAACACCACATCAGAGTGAATGATGCGACTGAACCGCGTGCGCTGGAGCCACCAGTGAGCGGCCAGTAGCTCATTGAGGCCCTTTGTGTTGTATGCGCTTGGTTTCAAGCTTCTAAGACCTTCCAATTTCAAGCTATGAAGGAAAAGTGAAGACACGTTTACTTTTCATATTTCATGACAGTTGGCTGAGACGGCCAAAACATGCGCTCGTGGAAACTTTTTTCAAAATCCACTTTGGGCTTGTAAGATGTTGTAAAGTGACTTTCTGTCACAATGCAGTACATGCACCTCAACACCCAACTTCATGAACACCACATCAGAGTGAATGATGCGACTGAACCGCGTGCGCTGGAGCCACCAGTGAGCGGCCAGTAGCTCATTGAGGCCCTTTGTGTTGTATGCGCTTGGTTTCAAGCTTCTAAGACCTTCCAATTTCAAGCTATGAAGGAAAAGTGAAGACACGTTTACTTTTCATATTTCATGACAGTTGGCTGAGACGGCCAAAACATGCGCTCGTGGAAACTTTTTTCAAAATCCACTTTGGGCTTGTAAGATGTTGTAAAGTGACTTTCTGTCACAATGCAGTACATGCACCTCAACACCCAACTTCATGAACACCACATCAGAGTGAATGATGCGACTGAACCGCGTGCGCTGGAGCCACCAGTGAGCGGCCAGTAGCTCATTGAGGCCCTTTGTGTTGTATGCGCTTGGTTTCAAGCTTCTAAGACCTTCCAATTTCAAGCTATGAAGGAAAAGTGAAGACACGTTTACTTTTCATATTTCATGACAGTTGGCTGAGACGGCCAAAACATGCGCTCGTGGAAACTTTTTTCAAAATCCACTTTGGGCTTGTAAGATGTTGTAAAGTGACTTTCTGTCACAATGCAGTACATGCACCTCAACACCCAACTTCATGAACACCACATCAGAGTGAATGATGCGACTGAACCGCGTGCGCTGGAGCCACCAGTGAGCGGCCAGTAGCTCATTGAGGCCCTTTGTGTTGTATGCGCTTGGTTTCAAGCTTCTAAGACCTTCCAATTTCAAGCTATGAAGGAAAAGTGAAGACACGTTTACTTTTCATATTTCATGACAGTTGGCTGAGACGGCCAAAACATGCGCTCGTGGAAACTTTTTTCAAAATCCACTTTGGGCTTGTAAGATGTTGTAAAGTGACTTTCTGTCACAATGCAGTACATGCACCTCAACACCCAACTTCATGAACACCACATCAGAGTGAATGATGCGACTGAACCGCGTGCGCTGGAGCCACCAGTGAGCGGCCAGTAGCTCATTGAGGCCCTTTGTGTTGTATGCGCTTGGTTTCAAGCTTCTAAGACCTTCCAATTTCAAGCTATGAAGGAAAAGTGAAGACACGTTTACTTTTCATATTTCATGACAGTTGGCTGAGACGGCCAAAACATGCGCTCGTGGAAACTTTTTTCAAAATCCACTTTGGGCTTGTAAGATGTTGTAAAGTGACTTTCTGTCACAATGCAGTACATGCACCTCAACACCCAACTTCATGAACACCACATCAGAGTGAATGATGCGACTGAACCGCGTGCGCTGGAGCCACCAGTGAGCGGCCAGTAGCTCATTGAGGCCCTTTGTGTTGTATGCGCTTGGTTTCAAGCTTCTAAGACCTTCCAATTTCAAGCTATGAAGGAAAAGTGAAGACACGTTTACTTTTCATATTTCATGACAGTTGGCTGAGAGAGACGGCCAAAACATGCGCTCAGTGGAAACTTTTTTCAAAATCCACTTTGGGCTTGTAAGATGTTGTAAAGTGACTTTCTGTCACAATGCAGTACATGCACCTCAACACCCAACTTCATGAACACCACATCAGAGTGAATGATGCGACTGAACCGCGTGCGCTGGAGCCACCAGTGAGCGGCCAGTAGCTCATTGAGGCCCTTTGTGTTGTATGCGCTTGGTTTCAAGCTTCTAAGACCTTCCAATTTCAAGCTATGAAGGAAAAGTGAAGACACGTTTACTTTTCATATTTCATGACAGTTGGCTGAGACGGCCAAAACATGCGCTCGTGGAAACTTTTTTCAAAATCCACTTTGGGCTTGTAAGATGTTGTAAAGTGACTTTCTGTCACAATGCAGTACATGCACCTCAACACCCAACTTCATGAACACCACATCAGAGTGAATGATGCGACTGAACCGCGTGCGCTGGAGCCACCAGTGAGCGGCCAGTAGCTCATTGAGGCCCTTTGTGTTGTATGCGCTTGGTTTCAAGCTTCTAAGACCTTCCAATTTCAAGCTATGAAGGAAAAGTGAAGACACGTTTACTTTTCATATTTCATGACAGTTGGCTGAGACGGCCAAAACATGCGCTCGTGGAAACTTTTTTCAAAATCCACTTTGGGCTTGTAAGATGTTGTAAAGTGACTTTCTGTCACAATGCAGTACATGCACCTCAACACCCAACTTCATGAACACCACATCAGAGTGAATGATGCGACTGAACCGCGTGCGCTGGAGCCACCAGTGAGCGGCCAGTAGCTCATTGAGGCCCTTTGTGTTGTATGCGCTTGGTTTCAAGCTTCTAAGACCTTCCAATTTCAAGCTATGAAGGAAAAGTGAAGACACGTTTACTTTTCATATTTCATGACAGTTGGCTGAGACGGCCAAAACATGCGCTCGTGGAAACTTTTTTCAAAATCCACTTTGGGCTTGTAAGATGTTGTAAAGTGACTTTCTGTCACAATGCAGTACATGCACCTCAACACCCAACTTCATGAACACCACATCAGAGTGAATGATGCGACTGAACCGCGTGCGCTGGAGCCACCAGTGAGCGGCCAGTAGCTCATTGAGGCCCTTTGTGTTGTATGCGCTTGGTTTCAAGCTTCTAAGACCTTCCAATTTCAAGCTATGAAGGAAAAGTGAAGACACGTTTACTTTTCATATTTCATGACAGTTGGCTGAGACGGCCAAAACATGCGCTCGTGGAAACTTTTTTCAAAATCCACTTTGGGCTTGTAAGATGTTGTAAAGTGACTTTCTGTCACAATGCAGTACATGCACCTCAACACCCAACTTCATGAACACCACATCAGAGTGAATGATGCGACTGAACCGCGTGCGCTGGAGCCACCAGTGAGCGGCCAGTAGCTCATTGAGGCCCTTTGTGTTGTATGCGCTTGGTTTCAAGCTTCTAAGACCTTCCAATTTCAAGCTATGAAGGAAAAGTGAAGACACGTTTACTTTTCATATTTCATGACAGTTGGCTGAGACGGCCAAAACATGCGCTCGTGGAAACTTTTTTCAAAATCCACTTTGGGCTTGTAAGATGTTGTAAAGTGACTTTCTGTCACAATGCAGTACATGCACCTCAACACCCAACTTCATGAACACCACATCAGAGTGAATGATGCGACTGAACCGCGTGCGCTGGAGCCACCAGTGAGCGGCCAGTAGCTCATTGAGGCCCTTTGTGTTGTATGCGCTTGGTTTCAAGCTTCTAAGACCTTCCAATTTCAAGCTATGAAGGAAAAGTGAAGACACGTTTACTTTTCATATTTCATGACAGTTGGCTGAGACGGCCAAAACATGCGCTCGTGGAAACTTTTTTCAAAATCCACTTTGGGCTTGTAAGATGTTGTAAAGTGACTTTCTGTCACAATGCAGTACATGCACCTCAACACCCAACTTCATGAACACCACATCAGAGTGAATGATGCGACTGAACCGCGTGCGCTGGAGCCACCAGTGAGCGGCCAGTAGCTCATTGAGGCCCTTTGTGTTGTATGCGCTTGGTTTCAAGCTTCTAAGACCTTCCAATTTCAAGCTATGAAGGAAAAGTGAAGACACGTTTACTTTTCATATTTCATGACAGTTGGCTGAGACGGCCAAAACATGCGCTCGTGGAAACTTTTTTCAAAATCCACTTTGGGCTTGTAAGATGTTGTAAAGTGACTTTCTGTCACAATGCAGTACATGCACCTCAACACCCAACTTCATGAACACCACATCAGAGTGAATGATGCGACTGAACCGCGTGCGCTGGAGCCACCAGTGAGCGGCCAGTAGCTCATTGAGGCCCTTTGTGTTGTATGCGCTTGGTTTCAAGCTTCTAAGACCTTCCAATTTCAAGCTATGAAGGAAAAGTGAAGACACGTTTACTTTTCATATTTCATGACAGTTGGCTGAGACGGCCAAAACATGCGCTCGTGGAAACTTTTTTCAAAATCCACTTTGGGCTTGTAAGATGTTGTAAAGTGACTTTCTGTCACAATGCAGTACATGCACCTCAACACCCAACTTCATGAACACCACATCAGAGTGAATGATGCGACTGAACCGCGTGCGCTGGAGCCACCAGTGAGCGGCCAGTAGCTCATTGAGGCCCTTTGTGTTGTATGCGCTTGGTTTCAAGCTTCTAAGACCTTCCAATTTCAAGCTATGAAGGAAAAGTGAAGACACGTTTACTTTTCATATTTCATGACAGTTGGCTGAGACGGCCAAAACATGCGCTCGTGGAAACTTTTTTCAAAATCCACTTTGGGCTTGTAAGATGTTGTAAAGTGACTTTCTGTCACAATGCAGTACATGCACCTCAACACCCAACTTCATGAACACCACATCAGAGTGAATGATGCGACTGAACCGCGTGCGCTGGAGCCACCAGTGAGCGGCCAGTAGCTCATTGAGGCCCTTTGTGTTGTATGCGCTTGGTTTCAAGCTTCTAAGACCTTCCAATTTCAAGCTATGAAGGAAAAGTGAAGACACGTTTACTTTTCATATTTCATGACAGTTGGCTGAGACGGCCAAAACATGCGCTCGTGGAAACTTTTTTCAAAATCCACTTTGGGCTTGTAAGATGTTGTAAAGTGACTTTCTGTCACAATGCAGTACATGCACCTCAACACCCAACTTCATGAACACCACATCAGAGTGAATGATGCGACTGAACCGCGTGCGCTGGAGCCACCAGTGAGCGGCCAGTAGCTCATTGAGGCCCTTTGTGTTGTATGCGCTTGGTTTCAAGCTTCTAAGACCTTCCAATTTCAAGCTATGAAGGAAAAGTGAAGACACGTTTACTTTTCATATTTCATGACAGTTGGCTGAGACGGCCAAAACATGCGCTCGTGGAAACTTTTTTCAAAATCCACTTTGGGCTTGTAAGATGTTGTAAAGTGACTTTCTGTCACAATGCAGTACATGCACCTCAACACCCAACTTCATGAACACCACATCAGAGTGAATGATGCGACTGAACCGCGTGCGCTGGAGCCACCAGTGAGCGGCCAGTAGCTCATTGAGGCCCTTTGTGTTGTATGCGCTTGGTTTCAAGCTTCTAAGACCTTCCAATTTCAAGCTATGAAGGAAAAGTGAAGACACGTTTACTTTTCATATTTCATGACAGTTGGCTGAGACGGCCAAAACATGCGCTCGTGGAAACTTTTTTCAAAATCCACTTTGGGCTTGTAAGATGTTGTAAAGTGACTTTCTGTCACAATGCAGTACATGCACCTCAACACCCAACTTCATGAACACCACATCAGAGTGAATGATGCGACTGAACCGCGTGCGCTGGAGCCACCAGTGAGCGGCCAGTAGCTCATTGAGGCCCTTTGTGTTGTATGCGCTTGGTTTCAAGCTTCTAAGACCTTCCAATTTCAAGCTATGAAGGAAAAGTGAAGACACGTTTACTTTTCATATTTCATGACAGTTGGCTGAGACGGCCAAAACATGCGCTCGTGGAAACTTTTTTCAAAATCCACTTTGGGCTTGTAAGATGTTGTAAAGTGACTTTCTGTCACAATGCAGTACATGCACCTCAACACCCAACTTCATGAACACCACATCAGAGTGAATGATGCGACTGAACCGCGTGCGCTGGAGCCACCAGTGAGCGGCCAGTAGCTCATTGAGGCCCTTTGTGTTGTATGCGCTTGGTTTCAAGCTTCTAAGACCTTCCAATTTCAAGCTATGAAGGAAAAGTGAAGACACGTTTACTTTTCATATTTCATGACAGTTGGCTGAGACGGCCAAAACATGCGCTCGTGGAAACTTTTTTCAAAATCCACTTTGGGCTTGTAAGATGTTGTAAAGTGACTTTCTGTCACAATGCAGTACATGCACCTCAACACCCAACTTCATGAACACCACATCAGAGTGAATGATGCGACTGAACCGCGTGCGCTGGAGCCACCAGTGAGCGGCCAGTAGCTCATTGAGGCCCTTTGTGTTGTATGCGCTTGGTTTCAAGCTTCTAAGACCTTCCAATTTCAAGCTATGAAGGAAAAGTGAAGACACGTTTACTTTTCATATTTCATGACAGTTGGCTGAGACGGCCAAAACATGCGCTCGTGGAAACTTTTTTCAAAATCCACTTTGGGCTTGTAAGATGTTGTAAAGTGACTTTCTGTCACAATGCAGTACATGCACCTCAACACCCAACTTCATGAACACCACATCAGAGTGAATGATGCGACTGAACCGCGTGCGCTGGAGCCACCAGTGAGCGGCCAGTAGCTCATTGAGGCCCTTTGTGTTGTATGCGCTTGGTTTCAAGCTTCTAAGACCTTCCAATTTCAAGCTATGAAGGAAAAGTGAAGACACGTTTACTTTTCATATTTCATGACAGTTGGCTGAGACGGCCAAAACATGCGCTCGTGGAAACTTTTTTCAAAATCCACTTTGGGCTTGTAAGATGTTGTAAAGTGACTTTCTGTCACAATGCAGTACATGCACCTCAACACCCAACTTCATGAACACCACATCAGAGTGAATGATGCGACTGAACCGCGTGCGCTGGAGCCACCAGTGAGCGGCCAGTAGCTCATTGAGGCCCTTTGTGTTGTATGCGCTTGGTTTCAAGCTTCTAAGACCTTCCAATTTCAAGCTATGAAGGAAAAGTGAAGACACGTTTACTTTTCATATTTCATGACAGTTGGCTGAGACGGCCAAAACATGCGCTCGTGGAAACTTTTTTCAAAATCCACTTTGGGCTTGTAAGATGTTGTAAAGTGACTTTCTGTCACAATGCAGTACATGCACCTCAACACCCAACTTCATGAACACCACATCAGAGTGAATGATGCGACTGAACCGCGTGCGCTGGAGCCACCAGTGAGCGGCCAGTAGCTCATTGAGGCCCTTTGTGTTGTATGCGCTTGGTTTCAAGCTTCTAAGACCTTCCAATTTCAAGCTATGAAGGAAAAGTGAAGACACGTTTACTTTTCATATTTCATGACAGTTGGCTGAGACGGCCAAAACATGCGCTCGTGGAAACTTTTTTCAAAATCCACTTTGGGCTTGTAAGATGTTGTAAAGTGACTTTCTGTCACAATGCAGTACATGCACCTCAACACCCAACTTCATGAACACCACATCAGAGTGAATGATGCGACTGAACCGCGTGCGCTGGAGCCACCAGTGAGCGGCCAGTAGCTCATTGAGGCCCTTTGTGTTGTATGCGCTTGGTTTCAAGCTTCTAAGACCTTCCAATTTCAAGCTATGAAGGAAAAGTGAAGACACGTTTACTTTTCATATTTCATGACAGTTGGCTGAGACGGCCAAAACATGCGCTCGTGGAAACTTTTTTCAAAATCCACTTTGGGCTTGTAAGATGTTGTAAAGTGACTTTCTGTCACAATGCAGTACATGCACCTCAACACCCAACTTCATGAACACCACATCAGAGTGAATGATGCGACTGAACCGCGTGCGCTGGAGCCACCAGTGAGCGGCCAGTAGCTCATTGAGGCCCTTTGTGTTGTATGCGCTTGGTTTCAAGCTTCTAAGACCTTCCAATTTCAAGCTATGAAGGAAAAGTGAAGACACGTTTACTTTTCATATTTCATGACAGTTGGCTGAGACGGCCAAAACATGCGCTCGTGGAAACTTTTTTCAAAATCCACTTTGGGCTTGTAAGATGTTGTAAAGTGACTTTCTGTCACAATGCAGTACATGCACCTCAACACCCAACTTCATGAACACCACATCAGAGTGAATGATGCGACTGAACCGCGTGCGCTGGAGCCACCAGTGAGCGGCCAGTAGCTCATTGAGGCCCTTTGTGTTGTATGCGCTTGGTTTCAAGCTTCTAAGACCTTCCAATTTCAAGCTATGAAGGAAAAGTGAAGACACGTTTACTTTTCATATTTCATGACAGTTGGCTGAGACGGCCAAAACATGCGCTCGTGGAAACTTTTTTCAAAATCCACTTTGGGCTTGTAAGATGTTGTAAAGTGACTTTCTGTCACAATGCAGTACATGCACCTCAACACCCAACTTCATGAACACCACATCAGAGTGAATGATGCGACTGAACCGCGTGCGCTGGAGCCACCAGTGAGCGGCCAGTAGCTCATTGAGGCCCTTTGTGTTGTATGCGCTTGGTTTCAAGCTTCTAAGACCTTCCAATTTCAAGCTATGAAGGAAAAGTGAAGACACGTTTACTTTTCATATTTCATGACAGTTGGCTGAGACGGCCAAAACATGCGCTCGTGGAAACTTTTTTCAAAATCCACTTTGGGCTTGTAAGATGTTGTAAAGTGACTTTCTGTCACAATGCAGTACATGCACCTCAACACCCAACTTCATGAACACCACATCAGAGTGAATGATGCGACTGAACCGCGTGCGCTGGAGCCACCAGTGAGCGGCCAGTAGCTCATTGAGGCCCTTTGTGTTGTATGCGCTTGGTTTCAAGCTTCTAAGACCTTCCAATTTCAAGCTATGAAGGAAAAGTGAAGACACGTTTACTTTTCATATTTCATGACAGTTGGCTGAGACGGCCAAAACATGCGCTCGTGGAAACTTTTTTCAAAATCCACTTTGGGCTTGTAAGATGTTGTAAAGTGACTTTCTGTCACAATGCAGTACATGCACCTCAACACCCAACTTCATGAACACCACATCAGAGTGAATGATGCGACTGAACCGCGTGCGCTGGAGCCACCAGTGAGCGGCCAGTAGCTCATTGAGGCCCTTTGTGTTGTATGCGCTTGGTTTCAAGCTTCTAAGACCTTCCAATTTCAAGCTATGAAGGAAAAGTGAAGACACGTTTACTTTTCATATTTCATGACAGTTGGCTGAGACGGCCAAAACATGCGCTCGTGGAAACTTTTTTCAAAATCCACTTTGGGCTTGTAAGATGTTGTAAAGTGACTTTCTGTCACAATGCAGTACATGCACCTCAACACCCAACTTCATGAACACCACATCAGAGTGAATGATGCGACTGAACCGCGTGCGCTGGAGCCACCAGTGAGCGGCCAGTAGCTCATTGAGGCCCTTTGTGTTGTATGCGCTTGGTTTCAAGCTTCTAAGACCTTCCAATTTCAAGCTATGAAGGAAAAGTGAAGACACGTTTACTTTTCATATTTCATGACAGTTGGCTGAGACGGCCAAAACATGCGCTCGTGGAAACTTTTTTCAAAATCCACTTTGGGCTTGTAAGATGTTGTAAAGTGACTTTCTGTCACAATGCAGTACATGCACCTCAACACCCAACTTCATGAACACCACATCAGAGTGAATGATGCGACTGAACCGCGTGCGCTGGAGCCACCAGTGAGCGGCCAGTAGCTCATTGAGGCCCTTTGTGTTGTATGCGCTTGGTTTCAAGCTTCTAAGACCTTCCAATTTCAAGCTATGAAGGAAAAGTGAAGACACGTTTACTTTTCATATTTCATGACAGTTGGCTGAGACGGCCAAAACATGCGCTCGTGGAAACTTTTTTCAAAATCCACTTTGGGCTTGTAAGATGTTGTAAAGTGACTTTCTGTCACAATGCAGTACATGCACCTCAACACCCAACTTCATGAACACCACATCAGAGTGAATGATGCGACTGAACCGCGTGCGCTGGAGCCACCAGTGAGCGGCCAGTAGCTCATTGAGGCCCTTTGTGTTGTATGCGCTTGGTTTCAAGCTTCTAAGACCTTCCAATTTCAAGCTATGAAGGAAAAGTGAAGACACGTTTACTTTTCATATTTCATGACAGTTGGCTGAGACGGCCAAAACATGCGCTCGTGGAAACTTTTTTCAAAATCCACTTTGGGCTTGTAAGATGTTGTAAAGTGACTTTCTGTCACAATGCAGTACATGCACCTCAACACCCAACTTCATGAACACCACATCAGAGTGAATGATGCGACTGAACCGCGTGCGCTGGAGCCACCAGTGAGCGGCCAGTAGCTCATTGAGGCCCTTTGTGTTGTATGCGCTTGGTTTCAAGCTTCTAAGACCTTCCAATTTCAAGCTATGAAGGAAAAGTGAAGACACGTTTACTTTTCATATTTCATGACAGTTGGCTGAGACGGCCAAAACATGCGCTCGTGGAAACTTTTTTCAAAATCCACTTTGGGCTTGTAAGATGTTGTAAAGTGACTTTCTGTCACAATGCAGTACATGCACCTCAACACCCAACTTCATGAACACCACATCAGAGTGAATGATGCGACTGAACCGCGTGCGCTGGAGCCACCAGTGAGCGGCCAGTAGCTCATTGAGGCCCTTTGTGTTGTATGCGCTTGGTTTCAAGCTTCTAAGACCTTCCAATTTCAAGCTATGAAGGAAAAGTGAAGACACGTTTACTTTTCATATTTCATGACAGTTGGCTGAGACGGCCAAAACATGCGCTCGTGGAAACTTTTTTCAAAATCCACTTTGGGCTTGTAAGATGTTGTAAAGTGACTTTCTGTCACAATGCAGTACATGCACCTCAACACCCAACTTCATGAACACCACATCAGAGTGAATGATGCGACTGAACCGCGTGCGCTGGAGCCACCAGTGAGCGGCCAGTAGCTCATTGAGGCCCTTTGTGTTGTATGCGCTTGGTTTCAAGCTTCTAAGACCTTCCAATTTCAAGCTATGAAGGAAAAGTGAAGACACGTTTACTTTTCATATTTCATGACAGTTGGCTGAGACGGCCAAAACATGCGCTCGTGGAAACTTTTTTCAAAATCCACTTTGGGCTTGTAAGATGTTGTAAAGTGACTTTCTGTCACAATGCAGTACATGCACCTCAACACCCAACTTCATGAACACCACATCAGAGTGAATGATGCGACTGAACCGCGTGCGCTGGAGCCACCAGTGAGCGGCCAGTAGCTCATTGAGGCCCTTTGTGTTGTATGCGCTTGGTTTCAAGCTTCTAAGACCTTCCAATTTCAAGCTATGAAGGAAAAGTGAAGACACGTTTACTTTTCATATTTCATGACAGTTGGCTGAGACGGCCAAAACATGCGCTCGTGGAAACTTTTTTCAAAATCCACTTTGGGCTTGTAAGATGTTGTAAAGTGACTTTCTGTCACAATGCAGTACATGCACCTCAACACCCAACTTCATGAACACCACATCAGAGTGAATGATGCGACTGAACCGCGTGCGCTGGAGCCACCAGTGAGCGGCCAGTAGCTCATTGAGGCCCTTTGTGTTGTATGCGCTTGGTTTCAAGCTTCTAAGACCTTCCAATTTCAAGCTATGAAGGAAAAGTGAAGACACGTTTACTTTTCATATTTCATGACAGTTGGCTGAGACGGCCAAAACATGCGCTCGTGGAAACTTTTTTCAAAATCCACTTTGGGCTTGTAAGATGTTGTAAAGTGACTTTCTGTCACAATGCAGTACATGCACCTCAACACCCAACTTCATGAACACCACATCAGAGTGAATGATGCGACTGAACCGCGTGCGCTGGAGCCACCAGTGAGCGGCCAGTAGCTCATTGAGGCCCTTTGTGTTGTATGCGCTTGGTTTCAAGCTTCTAAGACCTTCCAATTTCAAGCTATGAAGGAAAAGTGAAGAGACACGTTTACTTTTCATATTTCATG
>NW_026910901.1:5000-12500 GCF_963854185.1 Sardina pilchardus | reverse complement strand
CTATCACGATATCAGCCTCACTGTACAAAGGGATCACACAGCAACAATAATAAGCACAACACACATCCTAAAAAAAGCTCAAGTCCAAATCCATATCCATGTTTTAGCTCAAGTCTAAATCCATATCCATCCCTAGCTCAAGTCTAAATCCATATCCATCCCTAAACCTAAACAGTCATCCCGAGGTCTGCGATGATACGCACTCTCTCAGTATAAGTGTAACCACATCTGGTCATAAAAGCACTACAAGTGCTACACATAATTCACCTAAATGGTTGCTAAAGAATAAATGTTTCCTCATACTGTATATACAGTCACAAGTAATAGTAACCCTTTCCATAGATCTCACATCATCTCAGTTTGCACCATCAGTCAACATAGAGGCAGTCGTCTTATTCGTAAAGCGTTTACCCCCTCTAGTGGTGGCAGAGCAGTAATGCATTATCCCATGTGTGGGTGAATCGATAGATAGATAGATAGATAGATACTTTATTGATCCCCAAGGGGAAATTCAAGAATCCAGCAGGTCTGCTCTGCACTCATGACTGGGATCATCTGTAGTAATGGCCCATTTTATACCTCAGATGTAGGAATGTCCTTTAAATGACCAACTATCTGTGTGTGTGTTTGTGTGTGTGTGTGTGTGTGTGTGCATAAGTGTGTGTGTAGGTATTTGCATGTGAGTGTGTATAAATGTGCGTGTGCGTATAAGTGTCTATGTGTATTTGCATATATAAGTGTGTGAGTGTGTGTGTGTGTGGATGTATAAGTGTGTGTGTGTGTGTGTATGTGTGTATCTGCAAGAATAAGTGTGTGTGTATTTCTGTGTACAGTAAGTCTGTGTGTGTAGGTATATAAGTGTGTGTGTGTGTATGTGTGTATTTCTGTGTACAGTAAGTCTGTGTGTGTAGGTATATAAGTGTGTGTGTGTGTATGTGTGTATTTCTGTGTACAGTAAGTCTGAGTGTGTAGGTATATAAGTGTGTGTGTGTGTGTATGTGTGTATTTCTGTGTACAGTAAGTCTGTGGGCTCTATTATCAGGATCAAATGGGCATTGTCACTAGTCACTCACGTAAGTTTCTTTGGGGGCGGTCCTAGCGCAAAAGGCTATAATGACTCCGTGAAAAGTGAACATTGCGCTCGGCGCAAAGTGAAAAGGGGTTGTCTTAATTTAATTAGTCGTGGGTGTCTTTTGGGCGTAGCATGCAATAAACCAATTAGATTTCACGCTCTCATTCCCTTTAAAAGCCTGGCGCATTGTTCAATGGTCTGTTGGTATTATCATGGCGGAGTTACCTGGGCGTCTACTCCAGACTTGCTCGTGCGTGAGGCATGGGCGGCGCGTAATGGAGGCTTGGGAAGGCTTCCTAACTTTTATGCTGGGAAATTGTGAAAATAATGTACATGATGTGTGAATATTATTTTCTAACACGGATAGTTCCGGTCCTTGATGATGATTGGCTGAATCGCGTTCGATGCTGTTATAAAATCCAACACAAACATACACCTTGACCGCATTTCGTTAATGCACTACCACAACTTGCACAAACGTTAAAGTGGCTGCGTCTCGATGTTGCATGGCAACCATTCATATTGGCGGAAGAATGATTATCTATGAATACATCGTTACATTTGTCGTTGCTGTGCCTTTGTTTCATGAAATCAGATCGACATATTACCGTTTTAGAAAAGCAAGCTTATGACTTAAATAGATTATTTCAGAATGAACGCAGTAGCCAGAAGCCAGTTCTCACTATTGATCATTATCATTATTACATTTCCCTTGTGTGTGTGTGTGTGTGTGTATTCACACCAAATTGGCATGCCATACTGTACCCACCCAATATGCACAGCATCCCATTAGCTGCCTGACATCAGGCTATTTACAATTTTCTATTTTAAGAAAAAGTCAGTCAACACGTTATCAAAATTAACTTAATGCGCTATAGAGCTATATCCACGCGCACATTTCGTCTGAACAGGAGAGATTACGCACGCAGGCGCGCAACTAGGCTACTTGTTGTTTTCTTTTACTCCGCTATCAGCACACAATGTGAAGCTAATTCACTAACTCAATAGCCTACTCATCATGGATATCGCAAGTTCTTTTAAACAAACAAAACAGAAAGGATGGAGGATGGAGGCAGCTAGAGGAGTTATTCCAGATGCAATGACAAGGTAGACAGTTGTCAGAACGCTACAGCTGTTTAATGCAAGACGTTAAAGGTACCAGAACAAAACAAGGTAACTTAGCCATAGGGCTGTGTAATGTTGTCTAAATGTGCAGGTCAGTGTTAGACGTTATTGTTGTATTATTGCATGTGGATGTTGTTATGCTATGTATGCTACTTTTTGCTGACCAATACACGAACTTAAAACCGAGAAACGGACAAATATTATTTAATTATATTCCAGTATTATTTAATTATATTCCGGCTGCACGCTCCTGCTGATGAAAGAAGTAGGGTGTGTGCGCGCACGGTGCAGTCTTCCATATCCCCAAGCCTCAGGCACTCATAAAATAGCCTTTCAGCTATGCGCGAGTGATTTCCGACTAGGTTTTTCCTGGTCAGTGGCGCACTTACTTTCTGCATCCATATATTAGCGACTGGCGAGCTTTGCGCCGGACCACACCTCTTCTCTTCACTGACACGCCCGTTAGGGCGCAATATCATCTCCTATTTAGAGAACGTACATTTGCGCTGGAAAAATGAAGGATGCGCTCGCAGAGAATAGTAATTATAGGTCGCGCAAGTGGCGAAAGCTCATTGCCCGGTTGGCAAAATAGAGGCCTGTGTGTGTAGGTATATAAGTGTGTGAGATGTGGGCTAAGCGTCTCCATAAATGTGTGTGTGTGTGTGTGTGAGAGAGTGAGATGTGGGCTAAGCGTCTCCGTAAGTGTGTGTGTGTGTGTGTGTGAGAGAGTGAGATGTGGGCTAAGCGTCTCCATAAGTGTGTGTGTGTGTAGGTATATAAGTGTGTGAGATGTGGGCTAAGCGTCTCCATAAGTGTGTGTGTGTGTAGGTATATAAGTGTGTGAGATGTGGGCTAAGCGTCTCCATAAGTGTGTGTGTGTAGGTATATAAGTGTGTGAGATGTGGGCTAAGCGTCTCCATAAGTGTGTGTGTGTAGGTATATAAGTGTGTGAGATGTGGGCTAAGCGTCTCCATAAATGTGTGTGTGTGTGTGTGAGAGAGAGATGTGGGCTAAGCGTCTCCATAAGTGTGTGTGTGTAGGTATATAAGTGCGTGAGATGTGGGCTAAGCGTCTCCATAAGTGTGTGTGTGTGTGTGTGTGAGAGAGGAAGATGTGGGCTAAGCGTCTCCATAAGTGTGTGTGTGTGTGTGTGAGAGAGAAAGATGTGGGCTGAGCGTCTCCATAAGTGTGTGTGTGTGTGTGTGAGAGAGAAAGATGTGGGCTAAGCGTCTCCATAAATGTGTGTGTGTGTGTGTGAGAGAGAAAGATGTGGGCTAAGCGTCTCCATAAATGTGTGTGTGTGTGAGAGAGAAAGATGTGGGCTAAGCGTCTCCATAAATGTGTGTGTGTGTGAGAGAGAAAGATGTGGGCTAAGCGTCTCAATAAATGTGTGTGTGTGTGTGAGAGAGAGAGATGTGGGCTAAGCGTCTCCATAAGTGTGTGTGTGTAGGTATATAAGTGTGTGAGATGTGGGCTAAGCGTCTCCATAAGTGTGTGTGTGTAGGTATATAAGTGTGTGAGATGTGGGCTAAGCGTCTCCATAAGTGTGTGTGTGTGTGTGAGAGAGAGAGATGTGGGCTAAGCGTCTCCATAAGTGTGTGTGTGTAGGTATATAAGTGCGTGAGATGTGGGCTAAGCGTCTCCATAAGTGTGTGTGTGTGTGTGTGTGAGATGTGGGCTAAGCGTCTCCATAAGTGTGTGTAGGTATAATAGTGTGTGAGATGTGGGCTAAGCGTCTCTCCATAAGTGTGTGTGTGTAGGTATATAAGTGTGTGAGATGTGGGCTAAGCGTCTCCATAAATGTGTGTGTGTGTGTGTGAGAGAGTGAGATGTGGGCTAAGCGTCTCCATAAGTCTGTGTGTGTGTGTGTGAGAGAGAGAGATGTGGGCTAAGCGTCTCCATAAGTCTGTGTGTGTAGGCATATAAGTGCGTGAGATGTGGGCTAAGCATCTCCATAAGTGTGTGTGTGTAGGTATATAAGTGTGTGAGATGTGGGCTAAGCGTCTCCATAAGTGTGTGTGTGTAGGTATATAAGTGTGTGTGTGTGTGTGTGTGTATATGTGTGTATTTCTGTGTACAGTAAGTCTGTGTGTGTAGGTATATAAGTGTGTGAGATGTGGGCTAAGCGTCTCCATAAGTGTGTGTGTGTAGGTATATAAGTGTGTGTGTGTGGATGTATAAGTGTGTGTGTGTGTATATCTGTGTAGAGTAAGTGTGTGTGTGTAGGTATAATAGTGTGTGAGATGTGGGCTAAGCGTCTCCATAAGTGTGTGTGTGTAGGTATATAAGTGTGTGAGATGTGGATGTATAAGTGTGTGTGTGTGTAGGTATATAAGTGTCTGTGTGTGGATGTATAAGTGTGTGTGTGTGTATATCTGTGTAGAGTAAGTGTGTGTGTGTAGGTATAATAGTGTGTGAGATGTGGGCTAAGCGTCTCCATAAGTGTGTGTGTGTAGATATAATAGTGTGTGAGATGTGGGCTGAGCGTCTCCATAAGTGTGTGTGTGTAGATATAATAGTGTGTGAGATGTGGGCTGAGCGTCTCCATAAGTGTGTGTGTGTAGATATAATAGTGTGTGAGATGTGGGCTAAGCGTCTCCATAAGTGTGTGTGTGTAGATATAATAGTGTGTGAGATGTGGGCTGAGCGTCTCCATAAGTGTGTGTGTGTAGATATAATAGTGTGTGAGATGTGGGCTAAGCGTCTCCATAAGTGTGTGTGTGTAGATATAATAGTGTGTGAGATGTGGGCTAAGCGTCTCCATAAGTGTGTGTGTGTAGATATAATAGTGTGTGAGATGTGGGCTGAGCGTCTCCATAAGTGTGTGTGTGTAGATATAATAGTGTGTGAGATGTGGGCTGAGCGTCTCCATAAGTGTGTGTGTGTAGATATAATAGTGTGTGAGATGTGGGCTAAGCGTCTCCATAAGTGTGTGTGTGTGTGTGTATATAAGTGTGTGAGATGTGGGCTAAGCGTCTCCATAAGTGTGTGTGTGTGTAGGTATAATAGTGTGTGAGATGTGGGCTAAGCGTCTCCATAAGTGTGTGTGTGTGTGTGTGTGTGTGTGAGAGAAAGATGTGGGCTAAGCGTCTCCATAAGTGTGTGTGTGTGTGTGTGTGAGAGAGAGAGATGTGGGCTAAGCGTCTCCATAAGTGTGTGTGTGTGTGTGTGTGTGTGAGAGTGAGATGTGGGCTAAGCGTCTCCATAAGTGTGTGTGTGTGTGTGTGTGTGTGAGAGTGAGATGTGGGCTAAGCGTCTCCATAATGTGTGTGTGTGTGTGTGTGAGAGAGAGATGTGGGCTAAGCGTCTCCATAAGTGTGTGTGTGTAGGTATATAAGTGTGTGAGATGTGGGCTGAGCGTCTCGGTGATGTGCTCTCCCGCAGGACGTGGTTCTGCGCCCAGACGGAGGACGGCGTGCACATCCAGCCGGCGGAGCAGAAGGTGTTCGTGCGCTGCCAGGTGGAGCGGCAGAAGCACCGGCGCGCCAGGATACACAGCCGCTAAACAGGATGTGACATCACGATCACGCCTGTCCTTCAAATCAACCTCTAGTGCTGGCTGGGAAATTTATATATATATATAAAAAAAAGCATCAACTGACAGAAATCGTGGAAACGCTTTCAACTCAATGTGATGTGTGTGGGTGTTTTTGAAATCGTGGAAACGCGTTCAATTCAACACCGAATACCTGTGATGTTTTGATGTTTTTGGGAGTTGTCATCTGTGATGTAAATCCTTTATCTAAAGCACGCTATGCTGTTGTATGCATATCATGTATGTACAAAGTCTATTGTATTATATAACATGTCTTATTACACTGTATCACTTTATTTTACTATTGGTGAAAATTAAACAGAAAAGTTCCTGTTATGACTATGAGTGTAATTCTCTCCATTCTAAATGACAAATTAATTCCCCATGAAGAAGACTAAACAATTGGCTAACTGATTGTTCAAAATTACTTTTTTACTATTTAAATAACAACAAATTAGAGATTCCATAAAAAAAGGAACACCACAGAGCTGATTCTCTGACAAGACCCTGACTTTCTCACACACACACACACACACACACACACACACACACACACACACACACACACACAGACACACAGACATAAACTCTCACATAAATAAGCATACACTCTCACACGTCTGGATCCCCAAGGCCTGCTAAAATAAATGACTCTCTCCACAGCACACTCAAGTTCTATTTTTATTAATGCATTTTCAAGTACTTCAAAAATTACATATCTTTGCACAATACTTTTTGCAAATTTAGTAAAAATTTCCAAAGTGAGCGCGATGGAAGAAAAAGAAAAAAAAAGTTTAAAACAAACAAACAAACAATCAATCAAATAAACAAAAACAAATGAAACAAGAAAGTAGATACTGTATAAAACACAGCGGCTTTTTAAAATCAGACAGTAGTATCAGACTTTCACCTCTTCCCCTCTATTCCAAACTCAACGACGCACCCCCTCCCTTCCAAAAAAAAACCCTCATCCCAAATATTTACCTATGCATTCATTTCTCCTCTCAGTGCAGTTTCCCAGCAGAAACACAATATTAAAGAAATACCACCCCTCCCATCCCCTAAAGTTTAAACTATTACCACAGAAGAGATAAACAAACCCTAACAGCAACCCAACTGAAGCGGATGGATGGATGGATGGATGTATCAGCATAGAAGAGGCTACATGAGCGCTAGGCTACATGAGCGCTAACCAGTCTGCAGCCCAGGGCATGGATGAGAGGAAGGGGAGAGGAAACAGGAAACAGGAAACAGGAAGTAGGAAGCAGGAGAAGAGGAATTCAGACGTGGCTCTTGTCTGCTCTGAGACCTGTTTGTGCCCAGCATCCGCGTGCAGAGGTGAGAGGTGAGTGAGCAAAATGAAGGCGCCTCTGCAAACCTCAACGCCGTCACATAGCACCCCAACAGAGGGGAGGAGGGAGGGAGGGACAGAGAGAGAGAGAGAGAGAGAGAGAGAGAGAGAGAGAAATAGATTGAGAGAGAGTGTCAAGTAACACATGCTAACAAAAAAAATGAATTCACTGCCACTCGTGACCTTGTGCAGCCTAAAAACTGCTGTTTCTGCACACCATCACATCTCAATGGAGATCAGAGGTCAGAGGTCAAAAGATGCTCTCAAGGAGACCCAGCCTGGGTGGGTTGCTATGGTGATCTTCCAAGAGAAAGATGGAGAGGATCTCACACACACAGAGCGTACAAACTTCTACTGCACCAGGTGGTCCTGTATAGTGACTACTGGCTTGGGGAAGGGAGATACAGGACTTCAGCA
>NW_026910900.1:7500-16031 GCF_963854185.1 Sardina pilchardus | reverse complement strand
GCTGGATTAATGGGGAAAAGGTAAATATCAATTGTTGTCTTCAAGGGGAGGTGGAAAATGAGCTTAATTCCCCAATATGGTGGAATATCCCTTAAGTTAATTCATTGTGTCGCATTAGCCTTATCTGACACAAGATTCCACTCAGCTTCTTGTACAGGCAATGGTTATCTCCAAGCTGGACTACTGTAATTCCCTGTTAGCTGGCCTACCTGCTTGCGTATTAAGACCACTACAGTTGATTCAGAATGCTGCAGCACGACTGGTCTTCAATCAGCCAAAGAGGACACATGTAACCCCTCTCCTAGTTACTCTCCACTGGCTCCCTATAGTAGCCAGAATTAAATTTAAATCTCTCACTCTGGCCTATAGGACACTGACTGGATCCGCTCCAAGCTACTTCAGTTCTTTGATGAAGATGTACATTCCCAACCGCCCATTGCGATCTTCTGAGGAGCGTCTGTTATGTCGACAAACCATACATGCTAGGTCAAACTGTAGATCCTATTCTTCAGTGGTTCCGTGTTGGTGGAATGAGTTGCCCAGTGCTCTCCGTTCAAGCAACAGTTTTGGATCTTTTAAGAGGGGTCTTAAGGCATATTTGTTTAATATGCACTTAGTCTTTTGAGTGTTTGTTATGTGTTATGGTTTGTATAATAGTTTTGTTTTGTTATAATTTGTCCATTGTTAAAATTTTACATTTATTCTGCTATTGTCCTTAAATTTAGCCATACCTTGCTATAGTTATTGTTATTATATAATTAACTGAGTGACTTATTTGATTGCTTTTGTCATTTCATTGTTTTATTTCTCATTAGATTAGTGCTTAAATGATTGTTGTATTGATAATATTGCTATTCTCCCTTTTTTGTAATTGTTCACTGTTATTTAATTTGTATTGCTATTTATTTGTATGTCGCTTTGGACAAAGGCGTCTGCTAAATAACCATAACCATAACCATAACCATAACCATAACATAGACCAACTTGTTGCAGGGTAACCACATGCACCACAACCGGTTCCATATGATCCAATAGGATGATTAAAGTTATCAAGAAACGGATGGTTAAAGTTACAGGAAATGACTGTAGTCGGCTAGAACTGGCCCTGTGATACAGTATATTCTATCTTACTACAGACAAGTGAATTAAAGATACACTCAGAGGTGATGATGATCCCCCAGTGTGTGGCATGAATATGCATCAATCAAATATGCTAATGCAGTTCTCAAGTAATGGATTGCTCTGGGAGACATCGAAAATAGACAGCACCGCAGAGGAGCTGGGGCCACACAACCACGCACACAGACACACACACACACACACACACACACACACACACACACACACACACACACACACACAGACACACACACACACACACACACACACACACACACACACACACACACAGACACACACACACACACACACACACACACACACACACACACACACACACACACACACACACACACACACACACACAGACACACACACACACACACACACACACACACACACACACACACACACACAGACACACACACACACACACACACACACACACACACACACACACACACACACACACACACACACACACACACACAGAAATACACAAAGGACAACAGTCTCCTCTCTGTGGGAGGGATGCTGTTTAACATTAAATATTTTAGAAAGAGAGGGGAGAAAAGAAGGGGAGATAGAGAGAGAAGAGGAATACAACTTACAGTAATGAGAAGACCAAGAGGAAGAGAGACATCAGTCAAGCTAATAAAATAGCTTTGAACTGAATTGTGTGTGTGTGTGTGTGTGTGTGTGTGTGTGTGTGTATGTGTGTGTGTGTGTGTGTGTGTGTGTGTGTGTGTATTGATGGGACTGGCACTGTGTCACCTGCGGGATGTGCTCTGCTCAGGCCTCCTATCTCCTCCATTTCCTGCACAGCCACTTCACTCTCCATCACCTTTCTCTCTCTCTCTCTCTCTCTCTCTCTCTCTCTCCCTTTTCCCCATCCCTCCCTCCCTCCTCTCTCCTCTGTTTTCCTCTTCTTCTGTATTACAGTGACACAAACCCCTTTCTCCTCCATTCTCTCCTCCTCTCTCTATTCTCCTCTCCCCCTCTTTATTTCCCTTACAGTGACAACACTCCCTCTCTCTGATCAAGGCAGAGGATGCCATCAGATCTCCCAGGCTGCATCTTAATGCTAGTTAATGAATGCTAATCCCGTTAGCATTCTCTCTCAGTGGAAAATTGGCTCCCTCTCCCATGGGTGGCTGGATGTGGATCTCAAGTCAAGATTAATAACACAGTCACACCGTAGCTATTTCCTGTCTCACAGCCCATGCATTACTCAAAGGAGGCTGTAATAGCTTCAAACGTGCTCAATGCACACTGAATTTCACTTGGACAACACTCTGAAGTCCTGACAGAAATGAATAGCTTGAATCTGCCGCAGGGTATCATCTGTACAGTCTATTTGCTTACCTATATGCACCTGTATTGACACCAACCCTCCCCTCACTTACTGTGAGGTGACTAATACAAACTGTCACAGATCATATCCTCCTGTTGTTGTACCCACTGGGTTGCCCCAGCACAAATATTCAAGGGCAATCAACCATTTCAATCTAGTTTTATTTTCCTCTTTGTGAGAAACCTTATCCTCCTACGCAGAACAACAAAAACTCAATTACTTTGGTGACTGTTTGGTCACAGGGGGTGGACATTTGAATTTGGCCGAAATGAGCAGAATGGCCCGTCTGTGGTGCGTTTCCGCGGCCTGCCAAGCTGATCAAATCAGCGCTGCCCATGTAGGCCACTCTGAGCAAAGTGACTGGAGCAGCGAGGGGTGTGAACGGGTCGGTTTGGCATTGATAGCTGTCGAGCCGCTCATACTGTATTTTCATACAGTGTATAGACACACAGGACACACACACACACACACACACACACACACACACACACACACACACACACACACACACACACACCTACACACCTACACGCACGCACACACGCACGCACGCACGGACGGACGTACGCACGCACGCACGCACGTATACACACACACACACACACACACACACACACACAGAGAGAGACACACACACACACACACTTTCTGATGTCAAACAGACAACAGTATCTTATTCAGAAAACAAGCCCCTGTGCGATGACTTGCTGGATTACATTCAAAGTCATTCATCACAAGCCCTGTGGCAGTCAATAGGCTGAGAGCAGATAAGCCCCTACAGCACCCAGTGCTAAAACTGCACTCATTACAGTAATGGACTCCACAGTGTGCAGCCCTCCCAAGGGTCAGTGGCAAAGCTGAGCTGGACAGTGTGATATCTGCCTGAAGCATGCAGACGTGTGTGTGTATGTGTGTGTGTGTGTGTGTGTGTGTGTGTGTGTGTGTGTGTGTGTGTGTGTGTATGTGTGTGTGTGTGTGTGTGTGCATGTGTGTGTGTGTGTGTGTGTGTGTGTGTGTGTGTGTGTGTGTGTGTGTGTGTGTGTGTGTGTGTGTGTGTGTGTGTGTGTGTGTGTGTGTGTGTGTGTGTGTGTGTGTGTGTGTGTGTGTGTATGTGTGTGTGTGTGTGTGTGCATGTGTGTGTGTGTGTGTGTGCATGTGTATGTGTGTGTGTGTGTGTGTGTGTGTGTGTGTGTGTGTATGTGTGTGTGTGTGTGTGTGCATGTGTGTGTGTGTGTGTGTGCATGTGTATGTGTGTGTGTGTGTGTGTGTGTGTGTGTGTGTGTGTGTGTGTGTGTGTGTGTGTGTGTGTGTGTGTGTGTGTGTGTGTGCATGTGTATGTCTGTTCGTGTGTGTGTGTGTGTGTGTGTGTCTGTGTGTGTGTGTGTGTGTGTGTGTGTGTGTGTGTGTGTGTGTGTGTGCATGTGTATGTCTGTTCATGTGTGTGTGTATGTGTGTGTGTGTGTGTGTGTGTGTGTGTGTGTGTGTGTGTGTGTGTGTGTGTGTGTGTGTGTGTGTGTGTGTGTGTGCATGTGTATGTCTGTTCGTGTGTGTGTGTGTGTGTCTGTGTGTGTGTGTGTGTGTGTGTGTGTGTGTGTGCATGTGTATGTCTGTTCATGTGTGTGTGTGTGTGTGTGTGTGTGTGTGTGTGTGTGTGTGTGTACAGTATGTGTGTATGTGTGAGGTGACAGTCCTCCTACAGTCAAAGGCAACAGTCTAAGAAAGCCAAGACACAGAGCACAGTATCTCACAGGAAGCCCAGGCGAATCCTCGTGTTTGTTTTGGGTAAGGCAGTGAGACAGAAACGAGAGCTAAAGGCCCAGAAGTAATCGGAGGTCTCCAGGCCACCAGATGAGGAGACAGAGCCGTAATGCTCCAGCCTCGTTACATCCCAGCAGGCCTCTCAAGGGAGCATGTTTTAGGGGCTGTTAACAGCTCAGTGATGCTCACCAGGAACTACCCTATTGCCCCCTCAGGGCACGAGGAAAGCATGTGGCGCCACCTAGTGCCCAGAGAGGGCATCGTTGTGGCAATTTGCCTCCGTTGTCAGTAGTAATGTACCTATCTGCTCCTCATGGTCCTGTAGTTGTCTTGAGTGTACACACACACGACTAAAAGTGGAACACTGGTTCATAGGAGTATAGCATCAAGTCAGTCACACTTGTGGGATATTGATCTGGCCAGTTATGTAACAGAGATGGTTGTGAATCAGGTTGACCTGATTTGATGTCAAGGAAATTTACTTCAGGTGTACTAGAGGGCCGACTGAGACGACCCTCAAAACAGGAATGGCTTTACAAGTGGTGGCAACTGGTCATTTTTCCATCTTCATCAAAGCCAATGCCCTGCACCCTGTAATGAGTTGATGCTCCGCTGAAATGATTTTGGAAACATTATGTTAAGGTACGAAACACTCTCGTGTCTTAGTGTTGCTTTAAATATTCCCAAATGTGTTCCAGCTAGTTTGAGGATATATAGGCTACTGCAATTATGTAGCACATGCTTATGCTTTCATCCAAAGGGACCTCCATGCATCAAATCTTACAGTGATTGCCTGATGTGCATACAAATGGCAATGTGCTGAACTTCACACAGTGTTCTAGGTATCCCTGCACAGGGTCATCCCTACTGTATGTTCCCCGGGTCCTATGTTCCCCGTTTTTTCCCAAAAGGGTCCTATGTTCCCTGTTTTTTCCCAAAAGGGTCCTATGTTCCCCGGTTGCAATACATACCGGGGAACATAGGACCCTTTTTGGGAAAAGCGGGGAACATAGGACCCTTTCTAAACTTTAAGAAAAAAAGGGTCCTATGTTCCCCGGTTCCATAGAAAGTGGGGAACATAGGACCCGGGGAACATAGGACCTGGGGAACATAGGTACGCTCCCTGCTACACTTGCCTTTGCTGGGCTTTATTGCTTAGCAAATTTGTCATTTTATTATGCCATTGGGAATGTGTTTTGCCCATCTGCACATTGCACAGAGGTCTGTGTGGTCTTAGTGCATTCTGAGTACAAGTCACATATAGCTCTGTGTGATCCTTTGAAGCACCACACTGTGTTAGGGGAAAGCAGCTTCATCTCTCCGTGTAGGCTACTGCATCAGCTTAGCATGGCTGAAAAAAATGACTAGAAATGTAATTTCAGCCACTGGCTGCACCTGACACAAGTGATGGTGAAGTTTAGAAGTCCATTACTTTCAACGGAGCAAAGTCCACTGGCCCTGTCTGACGTCTAGAAAGAAAGTTTAGAAAAATTGTTCTCTCTCTCTTGAACGTCACAGACGGGAATGTAGGCGTTGGCCTTAAGGGCCGTCTACAGCACTGGCCTGGACTAAGACAAAAACAAATGCCACGGAAACAACACGCAGCGCTGCTGCAGGAGGGATGCAAATTGATTGGCTGTTAAACTCAAATATCAACAAAACTTTCAGCATAATCCAGGGCTGCCTCACATCTCACAACACTGATGAAAGATAAAAGATTCCTTGCAGTGTGTTATGTGACAATGCAAATGGTTTACTGAATATAAAATGAATAAATAAAAACAAATAAGCAAAACATCACTTTAGATTTCTTCCTTGAATGCTTCCAGATACCTGTAGGGAAGTCATTAAAAAAATCAACATGGGAATCAACCCACAGAGAAAACACACACACACACACACACACACACACACACACACATACACTGTCAACAAACAAACAAAAATGCACGAAAAATGAATGCAATATCACCATCTTCCACAAACAGAGCTTTCTCCTCCCGTAAGGCAGTGATGTCGTTTCCATGACAGGTGGAGATGATTCAAGCATTCCCAAGACCCCCACCAGGCAGGGGAGGAGAGCGGCACACACACACACACACACACACACACACACACACACACACACAAACACACACATATTAATGTACACGGTCCATCCACGATATTAGCATCGCATTGATCAGCCGGATTTATGTTTATGCTTTTGGCCTTCGCCTTTACATCAACATTCTTAACACCTTTGGCTCTTGCATAATGGCATTATAGCTATACACATGAAGTAGCGTTAACATCATATTTATGTACATGCTCCTCACTTAGCATATGTCAGTGCTTCATTATCCGAGGAACACATTCTACACCTGGAGATGAAAAAATGTGTGCGTCTGTGTGTGTGTGTGTGTGTGTGTGAGAGATTGGCTTTCCTATCTAAATGAGGACGTAAGTAAGCATCGAATCCCGACAGAAAATACAGCCATGGATAATGTGTTCATGCATCCACAAGGCCAATTATTGTACAACATATGTAGGATCGTGGAGAAAACACACACACACACACACACACACAAACACACACACACACACACCTAAAACCTGAAGGCATGTTACATTTGACACACAACAGTGCTACTTGATCAGAAATCCTGCCCACCTATTGGCCGATATAAGATGAGATGGGGGGGGGGGGGGGGGGGGGCAGTCCCATGTTAATTGTCCTGTCAATAAAGCACAGAATTGAAGTAGCACCCGGACAGACCTGCATGCCACTGAGAAAAAATGGCCAGCTCTCGCTTTTGTGTGTGTGTGTGTGTGTCTGTGTGTGTGTGTGTGTGTGTGTGTGTGTGCCTCAATGCTGATGTGATACACAGACTCAGCCAATTCACACATTGTCAAACCGCTGATGGGCTCACGCTTTCACACACACAAACACACTCTCTTTCCCTCTCTTTCTCCCCCTCTCTTTCTCACTCCCACATACTGTACACACACACACACACACACACACACACACACACACAGGAGGCCTGTCATGCAGCACGCGGTGTTGGGGGCTCTGCCGTTCCCTGCCTGACGACAGGAGACAGGCAGCAGCCTCAGAGAGCTGTGTACACACTTGTCAGCCTCCATCTGTTTACCAGCTCCGACACTGTTTGTGCTCCAGTCATAAGCATCCAGAGGGACTCCATCATCCTGCCCTGAGCCCCATCATTGGTAATAATACGACTTCAACCGAACCACAGAGTCAAAATCACACAGGAGGATTCGGCTCAATAAAGGCTAGTGTGTCTCTCTGGATCCCAGGGAGAGAATATGAACCCAAAGCTGCACTGACAGAACGGCAGAGACAGAGAGATACAGCGAGAAAGAGAGAGGGAGAGAGAGAGAGAGAGAGAGAGAGAGAACGAGAGAAAGAGCGAAAGAGAGAGCGAGAGAGTGAGAGAGAGCGAGAGAGAGAGAGAGAGAGAGAGAGAATAGCATGCACTGTGCAGGGAGAGAGAGTGGCAGGTTGGCAGGTTGGCAGGTAGGACTCCATATGGGCTTGGACATTGTGGAAATTGACAATAAAAGCTGAGAACTTCCTGACTGCAACTTATGAAGGAAAAAAAAGACCAAGCAATCCAGAAACAGGCCTTGAAGAAAAATACTTTATTTCTTTATAAATCCACATATTGTACCTATGAAAGCATAAAATTCCATCTCCGTTTGTTATCATTATTTAATAATTCAACAAAACATGGTTATCAAATCAGAAATGACCGAAGGTGTACCTCACATACAATCACGTACACAGTCAACTGGAGTAGAGTCGAAAGAAAATAAAAAAGTACCCTTTTTTTTTTTTTTTTTTTTTTAAATCTCACGGCTGGCTCTTTTTTTTTCTTACCCAGGGGAAGCTTTCAACACGGCCTATATGAATGGTCTGTGAGAAGCTCCTGTTGGTGACTCCAAACCCAGCCAGTGTTTGTTAGCGTCCAGTCTGGATCGATCGTAATAATCCCGGAGTCCTGGAGGTCCCCAGAGTCTCAAGTCAAGGCCAGAGCTTTATATACTCCCACAGGTAGGGGGCGCCAGTGAGTTTGGAATTCACTCCTTCATCTTCTTCTTCACAAGTACACCATATTCAGGTCTCCAAAATACAGAAAGAGACAGAGAAAGACAGTGGGACCCAGAATGAATGTATAGAGATAGAGGAAGAGAGAGAGAGAGAGAGAGAGAGAGAGGGAAGGGGCATTAAAAAAAAACAGGAAATCATAAAGTGCCCTAGACTTTGCCAAAGGACAAATAAAAACACTCCGTA
>NW_026910898.1:0-70023 GCF_963854185.1 Sardina pilchardus | reverse complement strand
AGAAAAGATACCAGTTTGTCCTACCCGCCAGCTTGAAGGACAAGGCTCTTGCTGGTGTGCATGATCTTGCAGGACATCAAGGGCAAGCTAGAACAGTACACCTTGCCAGACAGCGTTTTTTCTGGCCCCAGATGGAAAGAGATATCAAGGAGTATGTGAAATGCTGCCGACGATGTATTCTAGCAAAGACCCCTGAACCAGCCGCCCGAGCTCCTTTGGAGAGTATTCGCACATCTGCGCCCATGGAGTTGGTGTGTATTGATTTCTGGAGTGCTGAGGACCACAAACAAAGATCAGTGGATGTGTTGGTTATAACAGACCATTTCACAAAGTTGGCTCATGCATTTCCCTGTGTTAACCAAACTGCGAAACAAGTTGCAAAGAAGTTATGGGATAATGTCTTCTGCATATACGGTTTTCCAGAGCGAATTCATTCGGATCAGGGAGCCAATTTTGAAAGTAAACTCATCTCCGAACTTCTCAGCCTGACAGGAATCACCAAGTCACACACAACTGCTTACCATCCCATGGGAAATGGGCAAACTGAAAGGTTTAACAGGACCCTCGGCAGTATGTTGCGTGCTCTGCCATTGGCAGCCAAACAACACTGGGCTCAACAGGTTCAAACCTTGACCTTCGCCTACAATGCCACCATCCATGAAACAACTGGATACGCCCCGTTCTACTTGATGTATGGCCGAGTCCCCAGACTCCCGGTAGATATGGTCTTCGAACAAGTCCTGAAGGATCCAGTTGTGGTTGACTACAGGACTTATGCAGAAAAACTGATGGCAAACCTTCATGTAGCAGCAGGCATTGCTCAACAGCATGCAAGGAAAGAGCAGCGACACCAAGCTGATGGCTACAATAAGAAAGTCCGTGGCACTTACCTGAATGTTGGCGATAGGGTTTTACTTGCAAATAAGACGGAAAGGGGGAAAAGGAAGTTAGCGGATAAGTGGGAGCCCACCATCTATACTGTCATAGACCGGAGTCCTCAAACCCATGTTTACAAAGTCAGGGAGGAGAGCGGAAGAACCAAAGTCGTTCACCGAAATTTGATGTTGGATGTGAGTTTTCTACCCGTCCCAGAACAGACTAATAGGGAGTTGGATGAAGGTGCCTCAGATTTGGTCAGTGAGTTCCAGCCTCCGTCCATTGATGGCTTGAGTAGCCTGGCAGTAGAAGCTTCTGAGGACCGTACCCGCTCATGGATAAGCAAGACGTCTGATACTGACAGTGAGCTAAGGGAAGGTGTTGAAGACCCAGGAATGGAGAGTGAGATGCCATACTCATCGGCCGGAGGCTCTGATCATCTGACGCCTATGGAACCTCAGTTCAGTCCTGTCAGTAACAGTGAAAACCAAGGGGGGGGAAGAGGAGCCTCACCTGTGAGAGGCCCATCCAGTTCTGGTGTTCTCCCAGAGTCACACATAACTGATGTAGACGCTGATATTTTAAGTGTTCCTGCATTAGGCGAGACAGGGCCCTCTAATGACACCTCACCTACTGTAGTGATTGATCATCAGACACCAGTACTAGATTTAGGGCCAGGGACACACACAGTTAGGACACGTACAGGCAGAGTTGTGAAAACAGTCAACCGGCTTATAGAGAACATGATGCAAAAACCTTTTCCAAAGGGTATTGTAGAAGGGGCTAATCGAAGATCACTGTCTTTACTCAGCCTGTTTTAGACGGAGTGATAAATTAGAGACCTGAGTGTAGTGTTTTTTATTTAGTTTATACATTCTGATAAGGTGTTCATATTGGAGGGGAAAGAGTGCCATGAGTTGATGTGGTGTAAAAGGCACCATATTTACTAAAAAGAGATAGTAGCCTGATCAACTACTGTTTTTCTTTGAACTTACTTTGTAAGTAGCTTGATATGCTGTGAGGAATTAGATTCCTGGGGTTATTTTGGACCATGTGAATGTGAACATGTTTTGTATTGATGATTTATTTCTAGTTAATGTACCCTCTGTGTTCAGGATTTTGGTGAAATTAAAGAGGGGTGAATGTAACAGATATAAAATCTTTTGTAAGTTTTTTGTTTTCAATTGTGTTTGGCTGAGGTCAATATGTTTTATTTCTCCAAAATCCTTCATTTGTTCTGCTACGAAATTAGCTTTGGTATTGGGAGTTTGATATTATCTTGTGCAATAGCGCCCTCTGTGGGAATAGTGTAGGGAGTGTATTGCATCAATCGCGTTCAGCCTTCAGTCTGTATTTACCTTCGACTGAGGGAGGTATGTATCAAACGCGATGTGTTCACTAAAACTTAATTGATATGTTTTAATGCTTGTTTAAGTGTACCATATGATTTATTCATGAGTAGTATTGTAAGGGCATACAGGATGAGTGGTTTTGTGTTCCTAAATGTATTTTTGAAGTGATGATGAGACGTTTTGGAATAGCTAACTAGCTAACCACGTTGTATGATGTGTGTGCGTGTGTTGTTAGCGTTCGCCATGTTGTCTTCATGCAGGATAGCCTATATGCTTCAGTTTCTCTCTTTTTTGTGTTAGGCTACTGTTTTTATATGAAGGCAAACTGCATCCGTGCCCTTGTTTCTATTTCTTCAAGGTATGTACTCCCATTACCGTGTTAGCAAATGTTATGATCATTTACATGCATTATGTCAGATAATATGATAATTGTGGTGTAGCCCATCTACATGTAGTTACATGTACTGTAGGTTGTATATGTGAACAGGTTAGATTTAAGAGATATTTCCCAAAAATAACATGCAATGTGATGCAAACATTTGTTTTACATAGTAATTCTTTATTGTATTTTGTTTTATGATCTTTGAATGCAATTCAAGTCAGTCTGTATTTACCTTCGACTGAGGGAGGCTACTGTTTTTATATGAAGGCAAACTGCATCCGTGCCCTTGTTTCTATTTCTTCAAGAAATAAAGAGCCAGAAAGGAATCTTTCGTGTGTCTTCAGTATCCGCACCAGAACACAACGCAGCGTAGCTGGAATTGACAGCTGTTCCGGCTACACATACAACACAAAGGGCCTCAATGAGCTACTGGCCGCTCACTGGTGGCTCCAGCGCACGCGGTTCAGTCGCATCATTCACTCTGATGTGGTGTTCATGAAGTTGGGTGTTGAGGTGCATGTACTGCATTGTGACAGAAAGTCACTTTACAACATCTTACAAGCCCAAAGTGGATTTTGAAAAAAGTTTCCACGAGCGCATGTTTTGGCCGTCTCAGCCAACTGTCATGAAATATGAAAAGTAAACGTGTCTTCACTTTTCCTTCATAGCTTGAAATTGGAAGGTCTTAGAAGCTTGAAACCAAGCGCATACAACACAAAGGGCCTCAATGAGCTACTGGCCGCTCACTGGTGGCTCCAGCGCACGCGGTTCAGTCGCATCATTCACTCTGATGTGGTGTTCATGAAGTTGGGTGTTGAGGTGCATGTACTGCATTGTGACAGAAAGTCACTTTACAACATCTTACAAGCCCAAAGTGGATTTTGAAAAAAGTTTCCACGAGCGCATGTTTTGGCCGTCTCAGCCAACTGTCATGAAATATGAAAAGTAAACGTGTCTTCACTTTTCCTTCATAGCTTGAAATTGGAAGGTCTTAGAAGCTTGAAACCAAGCGCATACAACACAAAGGGCCTCAATGAGCTACTGGCCGCTCACTGGTGGCTCCAGCGCACGCGGTTCAGTCGCATCATTCACTCTGATGTGGTGTTCATGAAGTTGGGTGTTGAGGTGCATGCACTGCATTGTGACAGAAAGTCACTTTACAACATCTTACAAGCCCAAAGTGGATTTTGAAAAAAGTTTCCACGAGCGCATGTTTTGGCCGTCTCATTCAACTGTCATGAAATATGAAAAGTAAACGTGTCTTCACTTTTCCTTCATAGCTTGAAATTGGAAGGTCTTAGAAGCTTGAAACCAAGCGCATACAACACAAAGGGCCTCAATGAGCTACTGGCCGCTCACTGGTGGCTCCAGCGCACGCGGTTCAGTCGCATCATTCACTCTGATGTGGTGTTCATGAAGTTGGGTGTTGAGGTGCATGTACTGCATTGTGACAGAAAGTCACTTTACAACATCTTACAAGCCCAAAGTGGATTTTGAAAAAAGTTTCCACGAGCGCATGTTTTGGCCGTCTCAGCCAACTGTCATGAAATATGAAAAGTAAACGTGTCTTCACTTTTCCTTCATAGCTTGAAATTGGAAGGTCTTAGAAGCTTGAAACCAAGCGCATACAACACAAAGGGCCTCAATGAGCTACTGGCCGCTCACTGGTGGCTCCAGCGCACGCGGTTCAGTCGCATCATTCACTCTGATGTGGTGTTCATGAAGTTGGGTGTTGAGGTGCATGTACTGCATTGTGACAGAAAGTCACTTTACAACATCTTACAAGCCCAAAGTGGATTTTGAAAAAAGTTTCCACGAGCGCATGTTTTGGCCGTCTCAGCCAACTGTCGAGAAATATGAAAAGTAAACGTGTCTTCACTTTTCCTTCATAGCTTGAAATTGGAAGGTCTTAGAAGCTTGAAACCAAGCGCATACAACACAAAGGGCCTCAATGAGCTACTGGCCGCTCACTGGTGGCTCCAGCGCACGCGGTTCAGTCGCATCATTCACTCTGATGTGGTGTTCATGAAGTTGGGTGTTGAGGTGCATGTACTGCATTGTGACAGAAAGTCACTTTACAACATCTTACAAGCCCAAAGTGGATTTTGAAAAAAGTTTCCACGAGCGCATGTTTTGGCCGTCTCAGCCAACTGTCATGAAATATGAAAAGTAAACGTGTCTTCACTTTTCCTTCATAGCTTGAAATTGGAAGGTCTTAGAAGCTTGAAACCAAGCGCATACAACACAAAGGGCCTCAATGAGCTACTGGCCGCTCACTGGTGGCTCCAGCGCACGCGGTTCAGTCGCATCATTCACTCTGATGTGGTGTTCATGAAGTTGGGTGTTGAGGTGCATGTACTGCATTGTGACAGAAAGTCACTTTACAACATCCTACAAGCCCAAAGTGGATTTTGAAAAAAGTTTCCACGAGCGCATGTTTTGGCCGTCTCAGCCAACTGTCGAGAAATATGAAAAGTAAACGTGTCTTCACTTTTCCTTCATAGCTTGAAATTGGAAGGTCTTAGAAGCTTGAAACCAAGCGCATACAACACAAAGGGCCTCAATGAGCTACTGGCCGCTCACTGGTGGCTCCAGCGCACGCGGTTCAGTCGCATCATTCACTCTGATGTGGTGTTCATGAAGTTGGGTGTTGAGGTGCATGTACTGCATTGTGACAGAAAGTCACTTTACAACATCTTACAAGCCCAAAGTGGATTTTGAAAAAAGTTTCCACGAGCGCATGTTTTGGCCGTCTCAGCCAACTGTCATGAAATATGAAAAGTAAACGTGTCTTCACTTTTCCTTCATAGCTTGAAATTGGAAGGTCTTAGAAGCTTGAAACCAAGCGCATACAACACAAAGGGCCTCAATGAGCTACTGGCCGCTCACTGGTGGCTCCAGCGCACGCGGTTCAGTCGCATCATTCACTCTGATGTGGTGTTCATGAAGTTGGGTGTTGAGGTGCATGTACTGCATTGTGACAGAAAGTCACTTTACAACATCTTACAAGCCCAAAGTGGATTTTGAAAAAAGTTTCCACGAGCGCATGTTTTGGCCGTCTCAGCCAACTGTCATGAAATATGAAAAGTAAACGTGTCTTCACTTTTCCTTCATAGCTTGAAATTGGAAGGTCTTAGAAGCTTGAAACCAAGCGCATACAACACAAAGGGCCTCAATGAGCTACTGGCCGCTCACTGGTGGCTCCAGCGCACGCGGTTCAGTCGCATCATTCACTCTGATGTGGTGTTCATGAAGTTGGGTGTTGAGGTGCATGTACTGCATTGTGACAGAAAGTCACTTTACAACATCTTACAAGCCCAAAGTGGATTTTGAAAAAAGTTTCCACGAGCGCATGTTTTGGCCGTCTCAGCCAACTGTCATGAAATATGAAAAGTAAACGTGTCTTCACTTTTCCTTCATAGCTTGAAATTGGAAGGTCTTAGAAGCTTGAAACCAAGCGCATACAACACAAAGGGCCTCAATGAGCTACTGGCCGCTCACTGGTGGCTCCAGCGCACGCGGTTCAGTCGCATCATTCACTCTGATGTGGTGTTCATGAAGTTGGGTGTTGAGGTGCATGTACTGCATTGTGACAGAAAGTCACTTTACAACATCTTACAAGCCCAAAGTGGATTTTGAAAAAAGTTTCCACGAGCGCATGTTTTGGCCGTCTCAGCCAACTGTCATGAAATATGAAAAGTAAACGTGTCTTCACTTTTCCTTCATAGCTTGAAATTGGAAGGTCTTAGAAGCTTGAAACCAAGCGCATACAACACAAAGGGCCTCAATGAGCTACTGGCCGCTCACTGGTGGCTCCAGCGCACGCGGTTCAGTCGCATCATTCACTCTGATGTGGTGTTCATGAAGTTGGGTGTTGAGGTGCATGTACTGCATTGTGACAGAAAGTCACTTTACAACATCTTACAAGCCCAAAGTGGATTTTGAAAAAAGTTTCCACGAGCGCATGTTTTGGCCGTCTCAGCCAACTGTCGAGAAATATGAAAAGTAAACGTGTCTTCACTTTTCCTTCATAGCTTGAAATTGGAAGGTCTTAGAAGCTTGAAACCAAGCGCATACAACACAAAGGGCCTCAATGAGCTACTGGCCGCTCACTGGTGGCTCCAGCGCACGCGGTTCAGTCGCATCATTCACTCTGATGTGGTGTTCATGAAGTTGGGTGTTGAGGTGCATGTACTGCATTGTGACAGAAAGTCACTTTACAACATCTTACAAGCCCAAAGTGGATTTTGAAAAAAGTTTCCACGAGCGCATGTTTTGGCCGTCTCAGCCAACTGTCATGAAATATGAAAAGTAAACGTGTCTTCACTTTTCCTTCATAGCTTGAAATTGGAAGGTCTTAGAAGCTTGAAACCAAGCGCATACAACACAAAGGGCCTCAATGAGCTACTGGCCGCTCACTGGTGGCTCCAGCGCACGCGGTTCAGTCGCATCATTCACTCTGATGTGGTGTTCATGAAGTTGGGTGTTGAGGTGCATGTACTGCATTGTGACAGAAAGTCACTTTACAACATCCTACAAGCCCAAAGTGGATTTTGAAAAAAGTTTCCACGAGCGCATGTTTTGGCCGTCTCAGCCAACTGTCGAGAAATATGAAAAGTAAACGTGTCTTCACTTTTCCTTCATAGCTTGAAATTGGAAGGTCTTAGAAGCTTGAAACCAAGCGCATACAACACAAAGGGCCTCAATGAGCTACTGGCCGCTCACTGGTGGCTCCAGCGCACGCGGTTCAGTCGCATCATTCACTCTGATGTGGTGTTCATGAAGTTGGGTGTTGAGGTGCATGTACTGCATTGTGACAGAAAGTCACTTTACAACATCTTACAAGCCCAAAGTGGATTTTGAAAAAAGTTTCCACGAGCGCATGTTTTGGCCGTCTCAGCCAACTGTCATGAAATATGAAAAGTAAACGTGTCTTCACTTTTCCTTCATAGCTTGAAATTGGAAGGTCTTAGAAGCTTGAAACCAAGCGCATACAACACAAAGGGCCTCAATGAGCTACTGGCCGCTCACTGGTGGCTCCAGCGCACGCGGTTCAGTCGCATCATTCACTCTGATGTGGTGTTCATGAAGTTGGGTGTTGAGGTGCATGTACTGCATTGTGACAGAAAGTCACTTTACAACATCTTACAAGCCCAAAGTGGATTTTGAAAAAAGTTTCCACGAGCGCATGTTTTGGCCGTCTCAGCCAACTGTCATGAAATATGAAAAGTAAACGTGTCTTCACTTTTCCTTCATAGCTTGAAATTGGAAGGTCTTAGAAGCTTGAAACCAAGCGCATACAACACAAAGGGCCTCAATGAGCTACTGGCCGCTCACTGGTGGCTCCAGCGCACGCGGTTCAGTCGCATCATTCACTCTGATGTGGTGTTCATGAAGTTGGGTGTTGAGGTGCATGTACTGCATTGTGACAGAAAGTCACTTTACAACATCTTACAAGCCCAAAGTGGATTTTGAAAAAAGTTTCCACGAGCGCATGTTTTGGCCGTCTCAGCCAACTGTCATGAAATATGAAAAGTAAACGTGTCTTCACTTTTCCTTCATAGCTTGAAATTGGAAGGTCTTAGAAGCTTGAAACCAAGCGCATACAACACAAAGGGCCTCAATGAGCTACTGGCCGCTCACTGGTGGCTCCAGCGCACGCGGTTCAGTCGCATCATTCACTCTGATGTGGTGTTCATGAAGTTGGGTGTTGAGGTGCATGTACTGCATTGTGACAGAAAGTCACTTTACAACATCTTACAAGCCCAAAGTGGATTTTGAAAAAAGTTTCCACGAGCGCATGTTTTGGCCGTCTCAGCCAACTGTCATGAAATATGAAAAGTAAACGTGTCTTCACTTTTCCTTCATAGCTTGAAATTGGAAGGTCTTAGAAGCTTGAAACCAAGCGCATACAACACAAAGGGCCTCAATGAGCTACTGGCCGCTCACTGGTGGCTCCAGCGCACGCGGTTCAGTCGCATCATTCACTCTGATGTGGTGTTCATGAAGTTGGGTGTTGAGGTGCATGTACTGCATTGTGACAGAAAGTCACTTTACAACATCTTACAAGCCCAAAGTGGATTTTGAAAAAAGTTTCCACGAGCGCATGTTTTGGCCGTCTCAGCCAACTGTCATGAAATATGAAAAGTAAACGTGTCTTCACTTTTCCTTCATAGCTTGAAATTGGAAGGTCTTAGAAGCTTGAAACCAAGCGCATACAACACAAAGGGCCTCAATGAGCTACTGGCCGCTCACTGGTGGCTCCAGCGCACGCGGTTCAGTCGCATCATTCACTCTGATGTGGTGTTCATGAAGTTGGGTGTTGAGGTGCATGTACTGCATTGTGACAGAAAGTCACTTTACAACATCTTACAAGCCCAAAGTGGATTTTGAAAAAAGTTTCCACGAGCGCATGTTTTGGCCGTCTCAGCCAACTGTCATGAAATATGAAAAGTAAACGTGTCTTCACTTTTCCTTCATAGCTTGAAATTGGAAGGTCTTAGAAGCTTGAAACCAAGCGCATACAACACAAAGGGCCTCAATGAGCTACTGGCCGCTCACTGGTGGCTCCAGCGCACGCGGTTCAGTCGCATCATTCACTCTGATGTGGTGTTCATGAAGTTGGGTGTTGAGGTGCATGTACTGCATTGTGACAGAAAGTCACTTTACAACATCTTACAAGCCCAAAGTGGATTTTGAAAAAAGTTTCCACGAGCGCATGTTTTGGCCGTCTCAGCCAACTGTCATGAAATATGAAAAGTAAACGTGTCTTCACTTTTCCTTCATAGCTTGAAATTGGAAGGTCTTAGAAGCTTGAAACCAAGCGCATACAACACAAAGGGCCTCAATGAGCTACTGGCCGCTCACTGGTGGCTCCAGCGCACGCGGTTCAGTCGCATCATTCACTCTGATGTGGTGTTCATGAAGTTGGGTGTTGAGGTGCATGTACTGCATTGTGACAGAAAGTCACTTTACAACATCTTACAAGCCCAAAGTGGATTTTGAAAAAAGTTTCCACGAGCGCATGTTTTGGCCGTCTCAGCCAACTGTCATGAAATATGAAAAGTAAACGTGTCTTCACTTTTCCTTCATAGCTTGAAATTGGAAGGTCTTAGAAGCTTGAAACCAAGCGCATACAACACAAAGGGCCTCAATGAGCTACTGGCCGCTCACTGGTGGCTCCAGTGCACGCGGTTCAGTCGCATCATTCACTCTGATGTGGTGTTCATGAAGTTGGGTGTTGAGGTGCATGTACTGCATTGTGACAGAAAGTCACTTTACAACATCTTACAAGCCCAAAGTGGATTTTGAAAAAAGTTTCCACGAGCGCATGTTTTGGCCGTCTCAGCCAACTGTCATGAAATATGAAAAGTAAACGTGTCTTCACTTTTCCTTCATAGCTTGAAATTGGAAGGTCTTAGAAGCTTGAAACCAAGCGCATACAACACAAAGGGCCTCAATGAGCTACTGGCCGCTCACTGGTGGCTCCAGCGCACGCGGTTCAGTCGCATCATTCACTCTGATGTGGTGTTCATGAAGTTGGGTGTTGAGGTGCATGTACTGCATTGTGACAGAAAGTCACTTTACAACATCTTACAAGCCCAAAGTGGATTTTGAAAAAAGTTTCCACGAGCGCATGTTTTGGCCGTCTCAGCCAACTGTCATGAAATATGAAAAGTAAACGTGTCTTCACTTTTCCTTCATAGCTTGAAATTGGAAGGTCTTAGAAGCTTGAAACCAAGCGCATACAACACAAAGGGCCTCAATGAGCTACTGGCCGCTCACTGGTGGCTCCAGCGCACGCGGTTCAGTCGCATCATTCACTCTGATGTGGTTGTTCATGAAGTTGGGTGTTGAGGTGCATGTACTGCATTGTGACAGAAAGTCACTTTACAACATCTTACAAGCCCAAAGTGGATTTTGAAAAAAGTTTCCACGAGCGCATGTTTTGGCCGTCTCAGCCAACTGTCATGAAATATGAAAAGTAAACGTGTCTTCACTTTTCCTTCATAGCTTGAAATTGGAAGGTCTTAGAAGCTTGAAACCAAGCGCATACAACACAAAGGGCCTCAATGAGCTACTGGCCGCTCACTGGTGGCTCCAGCGCACGCGGTTCAGTCGCATCATTCACTCTGATGTGGTGTTCATGAAGTTGGGTGTTGAGGTGCATGTACTGCATTGTGACAGAAAGTCACTTTACAACATCTTACAAGCCCAAAGTGGATTTTGAAAAAAGTTTCCACGAGCGCATGTTTTGGCCGTCTCAGCCAACTGTCATGAAATATGAAAAGTAAACGTGTCTTCACTTTTCCTTCATAGCTTGAAATTGGAAGGTCTTAGAAGCTTGAAACCAAGCGCATACAACACAAAGGGCCTCAATGAGCTACTGGCCGCTCACTGGTGGCTCCAGCGCACGCGGTTCAGTCGCATCATTCACTCTGATGTGGTGTTCATGAAGTTGGGTGTTGAGGTGCATGTACTGCATTGTGACAGAAAGTCACTTTACAACATCTTACAAGCCCAAAGTGGATTTTGAAAAAAGTTTCCACGAGCGCATGTTTTGGCCGTCTCAGCCAACTGTCATGAAATATGAAAAGTAAACGTGTCTTCACTTTTCCTTCATAGCTTGAAATTGGAAGGTCTTAGAAGCTTGAAACCAAGCGCATACAACACAAAGGGCCTCAATGAGCTACTGGCCGCTCACTGGTGGCTCCAGCGCACGCGGTTCAGTCGCATCATTCACTCTGATGTGGTGTTCATGAAGTTGGGTGTTGAGGTGCATGTACTGCATTGTGACAGAAAGTCACTTTACAACATCTTACAAGCCCAAAGTGGATTTTGAAAAAAGTTTCCACGAGCGCATGTTTTGGCCGTCTCAGCCAACTGTCATGAAATATGAAAAGTAAACGTGTCTTCACTTTTCCTTCATAGCTTGAAATTGGAAGGTCTTAGAAGCTTGAAACCAAGCGCATACAACACAAAGGGCCTCAATGAGCTACTGGCCGCTCACTGGTGGCTCCAGCGCACGCGGTTCAGTCGCATCATTCACTCTGATGTGGTGTTCATGAAGTTGGGTGTTGAGGTGCATGTACTGCATTGTGACAGAAAGTCACTTTACAACATCTTACAAGCCCAAAGTGGATTTTGAAAAAAGTTTCCACGAGCGCATGTTTTGGCCGTCTCAGCCAACTGTCATGAAATATGAAAAGTAAACGTGTCTTCACTTTTCCTTCATAGCTTGAAATTGGAAGGTCTTAGAAGCTTGAAACCAAGCGCATACAACACAAAGGGCCTCAATGAGCTACTGGCCGCTCACTGGTGGCTCCAGCGCACGCGGTTCAGTCGCATCATTCACTCTGATGTGGTGTTCATGAAGTTGGGTGTTGAGGTGCATGTACTGCATTGTGACAGAAAGTCACTTTACAACATCTTACAAGCCCAAAGTGGATTTTGAAAAAAGTTTCCACGAGCGCATGTTTTGGCCGTCTCAGCCAACTGTCATGAAATATGAAAAGTAAACGTGTCTTCACTTTTCCTTCATAGCTTGAAATTGGAAGGTCTTAGAAGCTTGAAACCAAGCGCATACAACACAAAGGGCCTCAATGAGCTACTGGCCGCTCACTGGTGGCTCCAGCGCACGCGGTTCAGTCGCATCATTCACTCTGATGTGGTGTTCATGAAGTTGGGTGTTGAGGTGCATGTACTGCATTGTGACAGAAAGTCACTTTACAACATCTTACAAGCCCAAAGTGGATTTTGAAAAAAGTTTCCACGAGCGCATGTTTTGGCCGTCTCAGCCAACTGTCATGAAATATGAAAAGTAAACGTGTCTTCACTTTTCCTTCATAGCTTGAAATTGGAAGGTCTTAGAAGCTTGAAACCAAGCGCATACAACACAAAGGGCCTCAATGAGCTACTGGCCGCTCACTGGTGGCTCCAGCGCACGCGGTTCAGTCGCATCATTCACTCTGATGTGGTGTTCATGAAGTTGGGTGTTGAGGTGCATGTACTGCATTGTGACAGAAAGTCACTTTACAACATCTTACAAGCCCAAAGTGGATTTTGAAAAAAGTTTCCACGAGCGCATGTTTTGGCCGTCTCAGCCAACTGTCATGAAATATGAAAAGTAAACGTGTCTTCACTTTTCCTTCATAGCTTGAAATTGGAAGGTCTTAGAAGCTTGAAACCAAGCGCATACAACACAAAGGGCCTCAATGAGCTACTGGCCGCTCACTGGTGGCTCCAGCGCACGCGGTTCAGTCGCATCATTCACTCTGATGTGAGTGTTCATGAAGTTGGGTGTTGAGGTGCATGTACTGCATTGTGACAGAAAGTCACTTTACAACATCTTACAAGCCCAAAGTGGATTTTGAAAAAAGTTTCCACGAGCGCATGTTTTGGCCGTCTCAGCCAACTGTCATGAAATATGAAAAGTAAACGTGTCTTCACTTTTCCTTCATAGCTTGAAATTGGAAGGTCTTAGAAGCTTGAAACCAAGCGCATACAACACAAAGGGCCTCAATGAGCTACTGGCCGCTCACTGGTGGCTCCAGCGCACGCGGTTCAGTCGCATCATTCACTCTGATGTGGTGTTCATGAAGTTGGGTGTTGAGGTGCATGTACTGCATTGTGACAGAAAGTCACTTTACAACATCTTACAAGCCCAAAGTGGATTTTGAAAAAAGTTTCCACGAGCGCATGTTTTGGCCGTCTCAGCCAACTGTCATGAAATATGAAAAGTAAACGTGTCTTCACTTTTCCTTCATAGCTTGAAATTGGAAGGTCTTAGAAGCTTGAAACCAAGCGCATACAACACAAAGGGCCTCAATGAGCTACTGGCCGCTCACTGGTGGCTCCAGCGCACGCGGTTCAGTCGCATCATTCACTCTGATGTGGTGTTCATGAAGTTGGGTGTTGAGGTGCATGTACTGCATTGTGACAGAAAGTCACTTTACAACATCTTACAAGCCCAAAGTGGATTTTGAAAAAAGTTTCCACGAGCGCATGTTTTGGCCGTCTCAGCCAACTGTCATGAAATATGAAAAGTAAACGTGTCTTCACTTTTCCTTCATAGCTTGAAATTGGAAGGTCTTAGAAGCTTGAAACCAAGCGCATACAACACAAAGGGCCTCAATGAGCTACTGGCCGCTCACTGGTGGCTCCAGCGCACGCGGTTCAGTCGCATCATTCACTCTGATGTGGTGTTCATGAAGTTGGGTGTTGAGGTGCATGTACTGCATTGTGACAGAAAGTCACTTTACAACATCTTACAAGCCCAAAGTGGATTTTGAAAAAAGTTTCCACGAGCGCATGTTTTGGCCGTCTCAGCCAACTGTCATGAAATATGAAAAGTAAACGTGTCTTCACTTTTCCTTCATAGCTTGAAATTGGAAGGTCTTAGAAGCTTGAAACCAAGCGCATACAACACAAAGGGCCTCAATGAGCTACTGGCCGCTCACTGGTGGCTCCAGCGCACGCGGTTCAGTCGCATCATTCACTCTGATGTGGTGTTCATGAAGTTGGGTGTTGAGGTGCATGTACTGCATTGTGACAGAAAGTCACTTTACAACATCTTACAAGCCCAAAGTGGATTTTGAAAAAAGTTTCCACGAGCGCATGTTTTGGCCGTCTCAGCCAACTGTCATGAAATATGAAAAGTAAACGTGTCTTCACTTTTCCTTCATAGCTTGAAATTGGAAGGTCTTAGAAGCTTGAAACCAAGCGCATACAACACAAAGGGCCTCAATGAGCTACTGGCCGCTCACTGGTGGCTCCAGCGCACGCGGTTCAGTCGCATCATTCACTCTGATGTGGTGTTCATGAAGTTGGGTGTTGAGGTGCATGTACTGCATTGTGACAGAAAGTCACTTTACAACATCTTACAAGCCCAAAGTGGATTTTGAAAAAAGTTTCCACGAGCGCATGTTTTGGCCGTCTCAGCCAACTGTCATGAAATATGAAAAGTAAACGTGTCTTCACTTTTCCTTCATAGCTTGAAATTGGAAGGTCTTAGAAGCTTGAAACCAAGCGCATACAACACAAAGGGCCTCAATGAGCTACTGGCCGCTCACTGGTGGCTCCAGCGCACGCGGTTCAGTCGCATCATTCACTCTGATGTGGTGTTCATGAAGTTGGGTGTTGAGGTGCATGTACTGCATTGTGACAGAAAGTCACTTTACAACATCTTACAAGCCCAAAGTGGATTTTGAAAAAAGTTTCCACGAGCGCATGTTTTGGCCGTCTCAGCCAACTGTCATGAAATATGAAAAGTAAACGTGTCTTCACTTTTCCTTCATAGCTTGAAATTGGAAGGTCTTAGAAGCTTGAAACCAAGCGCATACAACACAAAGGGCCTCAATGAGCTACTGGCCGCTCACTGGTGGCTCCAGCGCACGCGGTTCAGTCGCATCATTCACTCTGATGTGGTGTTCATGAAGTTGGGTGTTGAGGTGCATGTACTGCATTGTGACAGAAAGTCACTTTACAACATCTTACAAGCCCAAAGTGGATTTTGAAAAAAGTTTCCACGAGCGCATGTTTTGGCCGTCTCAGCCAACTGTCATGAAATATGAAAAGTAAACGTGTCTTCACTTTTCCTTCATAGCTTGAAATTGGAAGGTCTTAGAAGCTTGAAACCAAGCGCATACAACACAAAGGGCCTCAATGAGCTACTGGCCGCTCACTGGTGGCTCCAGCGCACGCGGTTCAGTCGCATCATTCACTCTGATGTGGTGTTCATGAAGTTGGGTGTTGAGGTGCATGTACTGCATTGTGACAGAAAGTCACTTTACAACATCTTACAAGCCCAAAGTGGATTTTGAAAAAAGTTTCCACGAGCGCATGTTTTGGCCGTCTCAGCCAACTGTCATGAAATATGAAAAGTAAACGTGTCTTCACTTTTCCTTCATAGCTTGAAATTGGAAGGTCTTAGAAGCTTGAAACCAAGCGCATACAACACAAAGGGCCTCAATGAGCTACTGGCCGCTCACTGGTGGCTCCAGCGCACGCGGTTCAGTCGCATCATTCACTCTGATGTGGTGTTCATGAAGTTGGGTGTTGAGGTGCATGTACTGCATTGTGACAGAAAGTCACTTTACAACATCTTACAAGCCCAAAGTGGATTTTGAAAAAAGTTTCCACGAGCGCATGTTTTGGCCGTCTCAGCCAACTGTCATGAAATATGAAAAGTAAACGTGTCTTCACTTTTCCTTCATAGCTTGAAATTGGAAGGTCTTAGAAGCTTGAAACCAAGCGCATACAACACAAAGGGCCTCAATGAGCTACTGGCCGCTCACTGGTGGCTCCAGCGCACGCGGTTCAGTCGCATCATTCACTCTGATGTGGTGTTCATGAAGTTGGGTGTTGAGGTGCATGTACTGCATTGTGACAGAAAGTCACTTTACAACATCTTACAAGCCCAAAGTGGATTTTGAAAAAAGTTTCCACGAGCGCATGTTTTGGCCGTCTCAGCCAACTGTCATGAAATATGAAAAGTAAACGTGTCTTCACTTTTCCTTCATAGCTTGAAATTGGAAGGTCTTAGAAGCTTGAAACCAAGCGCATACAACACAAAGGGCCTCAATGAGCTACTGGCCGCTCACTGGTGGCTCCAGCGCACGCGGTTCAGTCGCATCATTCACTCTGATGTGGTGTTCATGAAGTTGGGTGTTGAGGTGCATGTACTGCATTGTGACAGAAAGTCACTTTACAACATCTTACAAGCCCAAAGTGGATTTTGAAAAAAGTTTCCACGAGCGCATGTTTTGGCCGTCTCAGCCAACTGTCATGAAATATGAAAAGTAAACGTGTCTTCACTTTTCCTTCATAGCTTGAAATTGGAAGGTCTTAGAAGCTTGAAACCAAGCGCATACAACACAAAGGGCCTCAATGAGCTACTGGCCGCTCACTGGTGGCTCCAGCGCACGCGGTTCAGTCGCATCATTCACTCTGATGTGGTGTTCATGAAGTTGGGTGTTGAGGTGCATGTACTGCATTGTGACAGAAAGTCACTTTACAACATCTTACAAGCCCAAAGTGGATTTTGAAAAAAGTTTCCACGAGCGCATGTTTTGGCCGTCTCAGCCAACTGTCATGAAATATGAAAAGTAAACGTGTCTTCACTTTTCCTTCATAGCTTGAAATTGGAAGGTCTTAGAAGCTTGAAACCAAGCGCATACAACACAAAGGGCCTCAATGAGCTACTGGCCGCTCACTGGTGGCTCCAGCGCACGCGGTTCAGTCGCATCATTCACTCTGATGTGGTGTTCATGAAGTTGGGTGTTGAGGTGCATGTACTGCATTGTGACAGAAAGTCACTTTACAACATCTTACAAGCCCAAAGTGGATTTTGAAAAAAGTTTCCACGAGCGCATGTTTTGGCCGTCTCAGCCAACTGTCATGAAATATGAAAAGTAAACGTGTCTTCACTTTTCCTTCATAGCTTGAAATTGGAAGGTCTTAGAAGCTTGAAACCAAGCGCATACAACACAAAGGGCCTCAATGAGCTACTGGCCGCTCACTGGTGGCTCCAGCGCACGCGGTTCAGTCGCATCATTCACTCTGATGTGGTGTTCATGAAGTTGGGTGTTGAGGTGCATGTACTGCATTGTGACAGAAAGTCACTTTACAACATCTTACAAGCCCAAAGTGGATTTTGAAAAAAGTTTCCACGAGCGCATGTTTTGGCCGTCTCAGCCAACTGTCATGAAATATGAAAAGTAAACGTGTCTTCACTTTTCCTTCATAGCTTGAAATTGGAAGGTCTTAGAAGCTTGAAACCAAGCGCATACAACACAAAGGGCCTCAATGAGCTACTGGCCGCTCACTGGTGGCTCCAGCGCACGCGGTTCAGTCGCATCATTCACTCTGATGTGGTGTTCATGAAGTTGGGTGTTGAGGTGCATGTACTGCATTGTGACAGAAAGTCACTTTACAACATCTTACAAGCCCAAAGTGGATTTTGAAAAAAGTTTCCACGAGCGCATGTTTTGGCCGTCTCAGCCAACTGTCATGAAATATGAAAAGTAAACGTGTCTTCACTTTTCCTTCATAGCTTGAAATTGGAAGGTCTTAGAAGCTTGAAACCAAGCGCATACAACACAAAGGGCCTCAATGAGCTACTGGCCGCTCACTGGTGGCTCCAGCGCACGCGGTTCAGTCGCATCATTCACTCTGATGTGGTGTTCATGAAGTTGGGTGTTGAGGTGCATGTACTGCATTGTGACAGAAAGTCACTTTACAACATCTTACAAGCCCAAAGTGGATTTTGAAAAAAGTTTCCACGAGCGCATGTTTTGGCCGTCTCAGCCAACTGTCATGAAATATGAAAAGTAAACGTGTCTTCACTTTTCCTTCATAGCTTGAAATTGGAAGGTCTTAGAAGCTTGAAACCAAGCGCATACAACACAAAGGGCCTCAATGAGCTACTGGCCGCTCACTGGTGGCTCCAGCGCACGCGGTTCAGTCGCATCATTCACTCTGATGTGGTGTTCATGAAGTTGGGTGTTGAGGTGCATGTACTGCATTGTGACAGAAAGTCACTTTACAACATCTTACAAGCCCAAAGTGGATTTTGAAAAAAGTTTCCACGAGCGCATGTTTTGGCCGTCTCAGCCAACTGTCATGAAATATGAAAAGTAAACGTGTCTTCACTTTTCCTTCATAGCTTGAAATTGGAAGGTCTTAGAAGCTTGAAACCAAGCGCATACAACACAAAGGGCCTCAATGAGCTACTGGCCGCTCACTGGTGGCTCCAGCGCACGCGGTTCAGTCGCATCATTCACTCTGATGTGGTGTTCATGAAGTTGGGTGTTGAGGTGCATGTACTGCATTGTGACAGAAAGTCACTTTACAACATCTTACAAGCCCAAAGTGGATTTTGAAAAAAGTTTCCACGAGCGCATGTTTTGGCCGTCTCAGCCAACTGTCATGAAATATGAAAAGTAAACGTGTCTTCACTTTTCCTTCATAGCTTGAAATTGGAAGGTCTTAGAAGCTTGAAACCAAGCGCATACAACACAAAGGGCCTCAATGAGCTACTGGCCGCTCACTGGTGGCTCCAGCGCACGCGGTTCAGTCGCATCATTCACTCTGATGTGGTGTTCATGAAGTTGGGTGTTGAGGTGCATGTACTGCATTGTGACAGAAAGTCACTTTACAACATCTTACAAGCCCAAAGTGGATTTTGAAAAAAGTTTCCACGAGCGCATGTTTTGGCCGTCTCAGCCAACTGTCATGAAATATGAAAAGTAAACGTGTCTTCACTTTTCCTTCATAGCTTGAAATTGGAAGGTCTTAGAAGCTTGAAACCAAGCGCATACAACACAAAGGGCCTCAATGAGCTACTGGCCGCTCACTGGTGGCTCCAGCGCACGCGGTTCAGTCGCATCATTCACTCTGATGTGGTGTTCATGAAGTTGGGTGTTGAGGTGCATGTACTGCATTGTGACAGAAAGTCACTTTACAACATCTTACAAGCCCAAAGTGGATTTTGAAAAAAGTTTCCACGAGCGCATGTTTTGGCCGTCTCAGCCAACTGTCATGAAATATGAAAAGTAAACGTGTCTTCACTTTTCCTTCATAGCTTGAAATTGGAAGGTCTTAGAAGCTTGAAACCAAGCGCATACAACACAAAGGGCCTCAATGAGCTACTGGCCGCTCACTGGTGGCTCCAGCGCACGCGGTTCAGTCGCATCATTCACTCTGATGTGGTGTTCATGAAGTTGGGTGTTGAGGTGCATGTACTGCATTGTGACAGAAAGTCACTTTACAACATCTTACAAGCCCAAAGTGGATTTTGAAAAAAGTTTCCACGAGCGCATGTTTTGGCCGTCTCAGCCAACTGTCATGAAATATGAAAAGTAAACGTGTCTTCACTTTTCCTTCATAGCTTGAAATTGGAAGGTCTTAGAAGCTTGAAACCAAGCGCATACAACACAAAGGGCCTCAATGAGCTACTGGCCGCTCACTGGTGGCTCCAGCGCACGCGGTTCAGTCGCATCATTCACTCTGATGTGGTGTTCATGAAGTTGGGTGTTGAGGTGCATGTACTGCATTGTGACAGAAAGTCACTTTACAACATCTTACAAGCCCAAAGTGGATTTTGAAAAAAGTTTCCACGAGCGCATGTTTTGGCCGTCTCAGCCAACTGTCATGAAATATGAAAAGTAAACGTGTCTTCACTTTTCCTTCATAGCTTGAAATTGGAAGGTCTTAGAAGCTTGAAACCAAGCGCATACAACACAAAGGGCCTCAATGAGCTACTGGCCGCTCACTGGTGGCTCCAGCGCACGCGGTTCAGTCGCATCATTCACTCTGATGTGGTGTTCATGAAGTTGGGTGTTGAGGTGCATGTACTGCATTGTGACAGAAAGTCACTTTACAACATCTTACAAGCCCAAAGTGGATTTTGAAAAAAGTTTCCACGAGCGCATGTTTTGGCCGTCTCAGCCAACTGTCATGAAATATGAAAAGTAAACGTGTCTTCACTTTTCCTTCATAGCTTGAAATTGGAAGGTCTTAGAAGCTTGAAACCAAGCGCATACAACACAAAGGGCCTCAATGAGCTACTGGCCGCTCACTGGTGGCTCCAGCGCACGCGGTTCAGTCGCATCATTCACTCTGATGTGGTGTTCATGAAGTTGGGTGTTGAGGTGCATGTACTGCATTGTGACAGAAAGTCACTTTACAACATCTTACAAGCCCAAAGTGGATTTTGAAAAAAGTTTCCACGAGCGCATGTTTTGGCCGTCTCAGCCAACTGTCATGAAATATGAAAAGTAAACGTGTCTTCACTTTTCCTTCATAGCTTGAAATTGGAAGGTCTTAGAAGCTTGAAACCAAGCGCATACAACACAAAGGGCCTCAATGAGCTACTGGCCGCTCACTGGTGGCTCCAGCGCACGCGGTTCAGTCGCATCATTCACTCTGATGTGGTGTTCATGAAGTTGGGTGTTGAGGTGCATGTAGTGCATTGTGACAGAAAGTCACTTTACAACATCTTACAAGCCCAAAGTGGATTTTGAAAAAAGTTTCCACGAGCGCATGTTTTGGCCGTCTCAGCCAACTGTCATGAAATATGAAAAGTAAACGTGTCTTCACTTTTCCTTCATAGCTTGAAATTGGAAGGTCTTAGAAGCTTGAAACCAAGCGCATACAACACAAAGGGCCTCAATGAGCTACTGGCCGCTCACTGGTGGCTCCAGCGCACGCGGTTCAGTCGCATCATTCACTCTGATGTGGTGTTCATGAAGTTGGGTGTTGAGGTGCATGTAGTGCATTGTGACAGAAAGTCACTTTACAACATCTTACAAGCCCAAAGTGGATTTTGAAAAAAGTTTCCACGAGCGCATGTTTTGGCCGTCTCAGCCAACTGTCATGAAATATGAAAAGTAAACGTGTCTTCACTTTTCCTTCATAGCTTGAAATTGGAAGGTCTTAGAAGCTTGAAACCAAGCGCATACAACACAAAGGGCCTCAATGAGCTACTGGCCGCTCACTGGTGGCTCCAGCGCACGCGGTTCAGTCGCATCATTCACTCTGATGTGGTGTTCATGAAGTTGGGTGTTGAGGTGCATGTACTGCATTGTGACAGAAAGTCACTTTACAACATCTTACAAGCCCAAAGTGGATTTTGAAAAAAGTTTCCACGAGCGCATGTTTTGGCCGTCTCAGCCAACTGTCATGAAATATGAAAAGTAAACGTGTCTTCACTTTTCCTTCATAGCTTGAAATTGGAAGGTCTTAGAAGCTTGAAACCAAGCGCATACAACACAAAGGGCCTCAATGAGCTACTGGCCGCTCACTGGTGGCTCCAGCGCACGCGGTTCAGTCGCATCATTCACTCTGATGTGGTGTTCATGAAGTTGGGTGTTGAGGTGCATGTACTGCATTGTGACAGAAAGTCACTTTACAACATCTTACAAGCCCAAAGTGGATTTTGAAAAAAGTTTCCACGAGCGCATGTTTTGGCCGTCTCAGCCAACTGTCATGAAATATGAAAAGTAAACGTGTCTTCACTTTTCCTTCATAGCTTGAAATTGGAAGGTCTTAGAAGCTTGAAACCAAGCGCATACAACACAAAGGGCCTCAATGAGCTACTGGCCGCTCACTGGTGGCTCCAGCGCACGCGGTTCAGTCGCATCATTCACTCTGATGTGGTGTTCATGAAGTTGGGTGTTGAGGTGCATGTACTGCATTGTGACAGAAAGTCACTTTACAACATCTTACAAGCCCAAAGTGGATTTTGAAAAAAGTTTCCACGAGCGCATGTTTTGGCCGTCTCAGCCAACTGTCATGAAATATGAAAAGTAAACGTGTCTTCACTTTTCCTTCATAGCTTGAAATTGGAAGGTCTTAGAAGCTTGAAACCAAGCGCATACAACACAAAGGGCCTCAATGAGCTACTGGCCGCTCACTGGTGGCTCCAGCGCACGCGGTTCAGTCGCATCATTCACTCTGATGTGGTGTTCATGAAGTTGGGTGTTGAGGTGCATGTACTGCATTGTGACAGAAAGTCACTTTACAACATCTTACAAGCCCAAAGTGGATTTTGAAAAAAGTTTCCACGAGCGCATGTTTTGGCCGTCTCAGCCAACTGTCATGAAATATGAAAAGTAAACGTGTCTTCACTTTTCCTTCATAGCTTGAAATTGGAAGGTCTTAGAAGCTTGAAACCAAGCGCATACAACACAAAGGGCCTCAATGAGCTACTGGCCGCTCACTGGTGGCTCCAGCGCACGCGGTTCAGTCGCATCATTCACTCTGATGTGGTGTTCATGAAGTTGGGTGTTGAGGTGCATGTACTGCATTGTGACAGAAAGTCACTTTACAACATCTTACAAGCCCAAAGTGGATTTTGAAAAAAGTTTCCACGAGCGCATGTTTTGGCCGTCTCAGCCAACTGTCATGAAATATGAAAAGTAAACGTGTCTTCACTTTTCCTTCATAGCTTGAAATTGGAAGGTCTTAGAAGCTTGAAACCAAGCGCATACAACACAAAGGGCCTCAATGAGCTACTGGCCGCTCACTGGTGGCTCCAGCGCACGCGGTTCAGTCGCATCATTCACTCTGATGTGGTGTTCATGAAGTTGGGTGTTGAGGTGCATGTACTGCATTGTGACAGAAAGTCACTTTACAACATCTTACAAGCCCAAAGTGGATTTTGAAAAAAGTTTCCACGAGCGCATGTTTTGGCCGTCTCAGCCAACTGTCATGAAATATGAAAAGTAAACGTGTCTTCACTTTTCCTTCATAGCTTGAAATTGGAAGGTCTTAGAAGCTTGAAACCAAGCGCATACAACACAAAGGGCCTCAATGAGCTACTGGCCGCTCACTGGTGGCTCCAGCGCACGCGGTTCAGTCGCATCATTCACTCTGATGTGGTGTTCATGAAGTTGGGTGTTGAGGTGCATGTACTGCATTGTGACAGAAAGTCACTTTACAACATCTTACAAGCCCAAAGTGGATTTTGAAAAAAGTTTCCACGAGCGCATGTTTTGGCCGTCTCAGCCAACTGTCATGAAATATGAAAAGTAAACGTGTCTTCACTTTTCCTTCATAGCTTGAAATTGGAAGGTCTTAGAAGCTTGAAACCAAGCGCATACAACACAAAGGGCCTCAATGAGCTACTGGCCGCTCACTGGTGGCTCCAGCGCACGCGGTTCAGTCGCATCATTCACTCTGATGTGGTGTTCATGAAGTTGGGTGTTGAGGTGCATGTACTGCATTGTGACAGAAAGTCACTTTACAACATCTTACAAGCCCAAAGTGGATTTTGAAAAAAGTTTCCACGAGCGCATGTTTTGGCCGTCTCAGCCAACTGTCATGAAATATGAAAAGTAAACGTGTCTTCACTTTTCCTTCATAGCTTGAAATTGGAAGGTCTTAGAAGCTTGAAACCAAGCGCATACAACACAAAGGGCCTCAATGAGCTACTGGCCGCTCACTGGTGGCTCCAGCGCACGCGGTTCAGTCGCATCATTCACTCTGATGTGGTGTTCATGAAGTTGGGTGTTGAGGTGCATGTAGTGCATTGTGACAGAAAGTCACTTTACAACATCTTACAAGCCCAAAGTGGATTTTGAAAAAAGTTTCCACGAGCGCATGTTTTGGCCGTCTCAGCCAACTGTCATGAAATATGAAAAGTAAACGTGTCTTCACTTTTCCTTCATAGCTTGAAATTGGAAGGTCTTAGAAGCTTGAAACCAAGCGCATACAACACAAAGGGCCTCAATGAGCTACTGGCCGCTCACTGGTGGCTCCAGCGCACGCGGTTCAGTCGCATCATTCACTCTGATGTGGTGTTCATGAAGTTGGGTGTTGAGGTGCATGTACTGCATTGTGACAGAAAGTCACTTTACAACATCTTACAAGCCCAAAGTGGATTTTGAAAAAAGTTTCCACGAGCGCATGTTTTGGCCGTCTCAGCCAACTGTCATGAAATATGAAAAGTAAACGTGTCTTCACTTTTCCTTCATAGCTTGAAATTGGAAGGTCTTAGAAGCTTGAAACCAAGCGCATACAACACAAAGGGCCTCAATGAGCTACTGGCCGCTCACTAGTGGCTCGAGCGCACGCGGTTCAGTCGCATCATTCACTCTGATGTGGTGTTCATGAAGTTGGGTGTTGAGGTGCATGTAGTGCATTGTGACAGAAAGTCACTTTACAACATCTTACAAGCCCAAAGTGGATTTTGAAAAAAGTTTCCACGAGCGCATGTTTTGGCCGTCTCAGCCAACTGTCATGAAATATGAAAAGTAAACGTGTCTTCACTTTTCCTTCATAGCTTGAAATTGGAAGGTCTTAGAAGCTTGAAACCAAGCGCATACAACACAAAGGGCCTCAATGAGCTACTGGCCGCTCACTGGTGGCTCCAGCGCACGCGGTTCAGTCGCATCATTCACTCTGATGTGGTGTTCATGAAGTTGGGTGTTGAGGTGCATGTACTGCATTGTGACAGAAAGTCACTTTACAACATCTTACAAGCCCAAAGTGGATTTTGAAAAAAGTTTCCACGAGCGCATGTTTTGGCCGTCTCAGCCAACTGTCATGAAATATGAAAAGTAAACGTGTCTTCACTTTTCCTTCATAGCTTGAAATTGGAAGGTCTTAGAAGCTTGAAACCAAGCTCATACAACACAAAGGGCCTCAATGAGCTACTGGCCGCTCACTGGTGGCTCCAGCGCACGCGGTTCAGTCGCATCATTCACTCTGATGTGGTGTTCATGAAGTTGGGTGTTGAGGTGCATGTAGTGCATTGTGACAGAAAGTCACTTTACAACATCTTACAAGCCCAAAGTGGATTTTGAAAAAAGTTTCCACGAGCGCATGTTTTGGCCGTCTCAGCCAACTGTCATGAAATATGAAAAGTAAACGTGTCTTCACTTTTCCTTCATAACTTGAAATTGGAAGGTCTTAGAAGCTTGAAACCAAGCGCATACAACACAAAGGGCCTCAATGAGCTACTGGCCGCTCACTGGTGGCTCCAGCGCACGCGGTTCAGTCGCATCATTCACTCTGATGTGGTGTTCATGAAGTTGGGTGTTGAGGTGCATGTACTGCATTGTGACAGAAAGTCACTTTACAACATCTTACAAGCCCAAAGTGGATTTTGAAAAAAGTTTCCACGAGCGCATGTTTTGGCCGTCTCAGCCAACTGTCATGAAATATGAAAAGTAAACGTGTCTTCACTTTTCCTTCATAGCTTGAAATTGGAAGGTCTTAGAAGCTTGAAACCAAGCGCATACAACACAAAGGGCCTCAATGAGCTACTGGCCGCTCACTGGTGGCTCCAGCGCACGCGGTTCAGTCGCATCATTCACTCTGATGTGGTGTTCATGAAGTTGGGTGTTGAGGTGCATGTACTGCATTGTGACAGAAAGTCACTTTACAACATCTTACAAGCCCAAAGTGGATTTTGAAAAAAGTTTCCACGAGCGCATGTTTTGGCCGTCTCAGCCAACTGTCATGAAATATGAAAAGTAAACGTGTCTTCACTTTTCCTTCATAGCTTGAAATTGGAAGGTCTTAGAAGCTTGAAACCAAGCGCATACAACACAAAGGGCCTCAATGAGCTACTGGCCGCTCACTGGTGGCTCGAGCGCACGCGGTTCAGTCGCATCATTCACTCTGATGTGGTGTTCATGAAGTTGGGTGTTGAGGTGCATGTACTGCATTGTGACAGAAAGTCACTTTACAACATCTTACAAGCCCAAAGTGGATTTTGAAAAAAGTTTCCACGAGCGCATGTTTTGGCCGTCTCAGCCAACTGTCATGAAATATGAAAAGTAAACGTGTCTTCACTTTTCCTTCATAGCTTGAAATTGGAAGGTCTTAGAAGCTTGAAACCAAGCGCATACAACACAAAGGGCCTCAATGAGCTACTGGCCGCTCACTGGTGGCTCCAGCGCACGCGGTTCAGTCGCATCATTCACTCTGATGTGGTGTTCATGAAGTTGGGTGTTGAGGTGCATGTACTGCATTGTGACAGAAAGTCACTTTACAACATCTTACAAGCCCAAAGTGGATTTTGAAAAAAGTTTCCACGAGCGCATGTTTTGGCCGTCTCAGCCAACTGTCATGAAATATGAAAAGTAAACGTGTCTTCACTTTTCCTTCATAGCTTGAAATTGGAAGGTCTTAGAAGCTTGAAACCAAGCTCATACAACACAAAGGGCCTCAATGAGCTACTGGCCGCTCACTGGTGGCTCCAGCGCACGCGGTTCAGTCGCATCATTCACTCTGATGTGGTGTTCATGAAGTTGGGTGTTGAGGTGCATGTAGTGCATTGTGACAGAAAGTCACTTTACAACATCTTACAAGCCCAAAGTGGATTTTGAAAAAAGTTTCCACGAGCGCATGTTTTGGCCGTCTCAGCCAACTGTCATGAAATATGAAAAGTAAACGTGTCTTCACTTTTCCTTCATAGCTTGAAATTGGAAGGTCTTAGAAGCTTGAAACCAAGCGCATACAACACAAAGGGCCTCAATGAGCTACTGGCCGCTCACTGGTGGCTCCAGCGCACGCGGTTCAGTCGCATCATTCACTCTGATGTGGTGTTCATGAAGTTGGGTGTTGAGGTGCATGTACTGCATTGTGACAGAAAGTCACTTTACAACATCTTACAAGCCCAAAGTGGATTTTGAAAAAAGTTTCCACGAGCGCATGTTTTGGCCGTCTCAGCCAACTGTCATGAAATATGAAAAGTAAACGTGTCTTCACTTTTCCTTCATAGCTTGAAATTGGAAGGTCTTAGAAGCTTGAAACCAAGCGCATACAACACAAAGGGCCTCAATGAGCTACTGGCCGCTCACTGGTGGCTCCAGCGCACGCGGTTCAGTCGCATCATTCACTCTGATGTGGTGTTCATGAAGTTGGGTGTTGAGGTGCATGTACTGCATTGTGACAGAAAGTCACTTTACAACATCTTACAAGCCCAAAGTGGATTTTGAAAAAAGTTTCCACGAGCGCATGTTTTGGCCGTCTCAGCCAACTGTCATGAAATATGAAAAGTAAACGTGTCTTCACTTTTCCTTCATAGCTTGAAATTGGAAGGTCTTAGAAGCTTGAAACCAAGCGCATACAACACAAAGGGCCTCAATGAGCTACTGGCCGCTCACTGGTGGCTCCAGCGCACGCGGTTCAGTCGCATCATTCACTCTGATGTGGTGTTCATGAAGTTGGGTGTTGAGGTGCATGTACTGCATTGTGACAGAAAGTCACTTTACAACATCTTACAAGCCCAAAGTGGATTTTGAAAAAAGTTTCCACGAGCGCATGTTTTGGCCGTCTCAGCCAACTGTCATGAAATATGAAAAGTAAACGTGTCTTCACTTTTCCTTCATAGCTTGAAATTGGAAGGTCTTAGAAGCTTGAAACCAAGCGCATACAACACAAAGGGCCTCAATGAGCTACTGGCCGCTCACTGGTGGCTCCAGCGCACGCGGTTCAGTCGCATCATTCACTCTGATGTGGTGTTCATGAAGTTGGGTGTTGAGGTGCATGTACTGCATTGTGACAGAAAGTCACTTTACAACATCTTACAAGCCCAAAGTGGATTTTGAAAAAAGTTTCCACGAGCGCATGTTTTGGCCGTCTCAGCCAACTGTCATGAAATATGAAAAGTAAACGTGTCTTCACTTTTCCTTCATAGCTTGAAATTGGAAGGTCTTAGAAGCTTGAAACCAAGCGCATACAACACAAAGGGCCTCAATGAGCTACTGGCCGCTCACTGGTGGCTCCAGCGCACGCGGTTCAGTCGCATCATTCACTCTGATGTGGTGTTCATGAAGTTGGGTGTTGAGGTGCATGTAGTGCATTGTGACAGAAAGTCACTTTACAACATCTTACAAGCCCAAAGTGGATTTTGAAAAAAGTTTCCACGAGCGCATGTTTTGGCCGTCTCAGCCAACTGTCATGAAATATGAAAAGTAAACGTGTCTTCACTTTTCCTTCATAGCTTGAAATTGGAAGGTCTTAGAAGCTTGAAACCAAGCGCATACAACACAAAGGGCCTCAATGAGCTACTGGCCGCTCACTGGTGGCTCCAGCGCACGCGGTTCAGTCGCATCATTCACTCTGATGTGGTGTTCATGAAGTTGGGTGTTGAGGTGCATGTACTGCATTGTGACAGAAAGTCACTTTACAACATCTTACAAGCCCAAAGTGGATTTTGAAAAAAGTTTCCACGAGCGCATGTTTTGGCCGTCTCAGCCAACTGTCATGAAATATGAAAAGTAAACGTGTCTTCACTTTTCCTTCATAGCTTGAAATTGGAAGGTCTTAGAAGCTTGAAACCAAGCGCATACAACACAAAGGGCCTCAATGAGCTACTGGCCGCTCACTGGTGGCTCCAGCGCACGCGGTTCAGTCGCATCATTCACTCTGATGTGGTGTTCATGAAGTTGGGTGTTGAGGTGCATGTACTGCATTGTGACAGAAAGTCACTTTACAACATCTTACAAGCCCAAAGTGGATTTTGAAAAAAGTTTCCACGAGCGCATGTTTTGGCCGTCTCAGCCAACTGTCATGAAATATGAAAAGTAAACGTGTCTTCACTTTTCCTTCATAGCTTGAAATTGGAAGGTCTTAGAAGCTTGAAACCAAGCGCATACAACACAAAGGGCCTCAATGAGCTACTGGCCGCTCACTGGTGGCTCCAGCGCACGCGGTTCAGTCGCATCATTCACTCTGATGTGGTGTTCATGAAGTTGGGTGTTGAGGTGCATGTACTGCATTGTGACAGAAAGTCACTTTACAACATCTTACAAGCCCAAAGTGGATTTTGAAAAAAGTTTCCACGAGCGCATGTTTTGGCCGTCTCAGCCAACTGTCATGAAATATGAAAAGTAAACGTGTCTTCACTTTTCCTTCATAGCTTGAAATTGGAAGGTCTTAGAAGCTTGAAACCAAGCGCATACAACACAAAGGGCCTCAATGAGCTACTGGCCGCTCACTGGTGGCTCCAGCGCACGCGGTTCAGTCGCATCATTCACTCTGATGTGGTGTTCATGAAGTTGGGTGTTGAGGTGCATGTAGTGCATTGTGACAGAAAGTCACTTTACAACATCTTACAAGCCCAAAGTGGATTTTGAAAAAAGTTTCCACGAGCGCATGTTTTGGCCGTCTCAGCCAACTGTCATGAAATATGAAAAGTAAACGTGTCTTCACTTTTCCTTCATAGCTTGAAATTGGAAGGTCTTAGAAGCTTGAAACCAAGCGCATACAACACAAAGGGCCTCAATGAGCTACTGGCCGCTCACTGGTGGCTCCAGCGCACGCGGTTCAGTCGCATCATTCACTCTGATGTGGTGTTCATGAAGTTGGGTGTTGAGGTGCATGTAGTGCATTGTGACAGAAAGTCACTTTACAACATCTTACAAGCCCAAAGTGGATTTTGAAAAAAGTTTCCACGAGCGCATGTTTTGGCCGTCTCAGCCAACTGTCATGAAATATGAAAAGTAAACGTGTCTTCACTTTTCCTTCATAGCTTGAAATTGGAAGGTCTTAGAAGCTTGAAACCAAGCGCATACAACACAAAGGGCCTCAATGAGCTACTGGCCGCTCACTGGTGGCTCCAGCGCACGCGGTTCAGTCGCATCATTCACTCTGATGTGGTGTTCATGAAGTTGGGTGTTGAGGTGCATGTAGTGCATTGTGACAGAAAGTCACTTTACAACATCTTACAAGCCCAAAGTGGATTTTGAAAAAAGTTTCCACGAGCGCATGTTTTGGCCGTCTCAGCCAACTGTCATGAAATATGAAAAGTAAACGTGTCTTCACTTTTCCTTCATAGCTTGAAATTGGAAGGTCTTAGAAGCTTGAAACCAAGCGCATACAACACAAAGGGCCTCAATGAGCTACTGGCCGCTCACTGGTGGCTCCAGCGCACGCGGTTCAGTCGCATCATTCACTCTGATGTGGTGTTCATGAAGTTGGGTGTTGAGGTGCATGTACTGCATTGTGACAGAAAGTCACTTTACAACATCTTACAAGCCCAAAGTGGATTTTGAAAAAAGTTTCCACGAGCGCATGTTTTGGCCGTCTCAGCCAACTGTCATGAAATATGAAAAGTAAACGTGTCTTCACTTTTCCTTCATAGCTTGAAATTGGAAGGTCTTAGAAGCTTGAAACCAAGCGCATACAACACAAAGGGCCTCAATGAGCTACTGGCCGCTCACTGGTGGCTCCAGCGCACGCGGTTCAGTCGCATCATTCACTCTGATGTGGTGTTCATGAAGTTGGGTGTTGAGGTGCATGTACTGCATTGTGACAGAAAGTCACTTTACAACATCTTACAAGCCCAAAGTGGATTTTGAAAAAAGTTTCCACGAGCGCATGTTTTGGCCGTCTCAGCCAACTGTCATGAAATATGAAAAGTAAACGTGTCTTCACTTTTCCTTCATAGCTTGAAATTGGAAGGTCTTAGAAGCTTGAAACCAAGCGCATACAACACAAAGGGCCTCAATGAGCTACTGGCCGCTCACTGGTGGCTCCAGCGCACGCGGTTCAGTCGCATCATTCACTCTGATGTGGTGTTCATGAAGTTGGGTGTTGAGGTGCATGTACTGCATTGTGACAGAAAGTCACTTTACAACATCTTACAAGCCCAAAGTGGATTTTGAAAAAAGTTTCCACGAGCGCATGTTTTGGCCGTCTCAGCCAACTGTCATGAAATATGAAAAGTAAACGTGTCTTCACTTTTCCTTCATAGCTTGAAATTGGAAGGTCTTAGAAGCTTGAAACCAAGCGCATACAACACAAAGGGCCTCAATGAGCTACTGGCCGCTCACTGGTGGCTCCAGCGCACGCGGTTCAGTCGCATCATTCACTCTGATGTGGTGTTCATGAAGTTGGGTGTTGAGGTGCATGTAGTGCATTGTGACAGAAAGTCACTTTACAACATCTTACAAGCCCAAAGTGGATTTTGAAAAAAGTTTCCACGAGCGCATGTTTTGGCCGTCTCAGCCAACTGTCATGAAATATGAAAAGTAAACGTGTCTTCACTTTTCCTTCATAGCTTGAAATTGGAAGGTCTTAGAAGCTTGAAACCAAGCGCATACAACACAAAGGGCCTCAATGAGCTACTGGCCGCTCACTGGTGGCTCCAGCGCACGCGGTTCAGTCGCATCATTCACTCTGATGTGGTGTTCATGAAGTTGGGTGTTGAGGTGCATGTACTGCATTGTGACAGAAAGTCACTTTACAACATCTTACAAGCCCAAAGTGGATTTTGAAAAAAGTTTCCACGAGCGCATGTTTTGGCCGTCTCAGCCAACTGTCATGAAATATGAAAAGTAAACGTGTCTTCACTTTTCCTTCATAGCTTGAAATTGGAAGGTCTTAGAAGCTTGAAACCAAGCGCATACAACACAAAGGGCCTCAATGAGCTACTGGCCGCTCACTGGTGGCTCCAGCGCACGCGGTTCAGTCGCATCATTCACTCTGATGTGGTGTTCATGAAGTTGGGTGTTGAGGTGCATGTAGTGCATTGTGACAGAAAGTCACTTTACAACATCTTACAAGCCCAAAGTGGATTTTGAAAAAAGTTTCCACGAGCGCATGTTTTGGCCGTCTCAGCCAACTGTCATGAAATATGAAAAGTAAACGTGTCTTCACTTTTCCTTCATAGCTTGAAATTGGAAGGTCTTAGAAGCTTGAAACCAAGCGCATACAACACAAAGGGCCTCAATGAGCTACTGGCCGCTCACTGGTGGCTCCAGCGCACGCGGTTCAGTCGCATCATTCACTCTGATGTGGTGTTCATGAAGTTGGGTGTTGAGGTGCATGTAGTGCATTGTGACAGAAAGTCACTTTACAACATCTTACAAGCCCAAAGTGGATTTTGAAAAAAGTTTCCACGAGCGCATGTTTTGGCCGTCTCAGCCAACTGTCATGAAATATGAAAAGTAAACGTGTCTTCACTTTTCCTTCATAGCTTGAAATTGGAAGGTCTTAGAAGCTTGAAACCAAGCGCATACAACACAAAGGGCCTCAATGAGCTACTGGCCGCTCACTGGTGGCTCCAGCGCACGCGGTTCAGTCGCATCATTCACTCTGATGTGGTGTTCATGAAGTTGGGTGTTGAGGTGCATGTACTGCATTGTGACAGAAAGTCACTTTACAACATCTTACAAGCCCAAAGTGGATTTTGAAAAAAGTTTCCACGAGCGCATGTTTTGGCCGTCTCAGCCAACTGTCATGAAATATGAAAAGTAAACGTGTCTTCACTTTTCCTTCATAGCTTGAAATTGGAAGGTCTTAGAAGCTTGAAACCAAGCGCATACAACACAAAGGGCCTCAATGAGCTACTGGCCGCTCACTGGTGGCTCCAGCGCACGCGGTTCAGTCGCATCATTCACTCTGATGTGGTGTTCATGAAGTTGGGTGTTGAGGTGCATGTAGTGCATTGTGACAGAAAGTCACTTTACAACATCTTACAAGCCCAAAGTGGATTTTGAAAAAAGTTTCCACGAGCGCATGTTTTGGCCGTCTCAGCCAACTGTCATGAAATATGAAAAGTAAACGTGTCTTCACTTTTCCTTCATAGCTCGAAATTGGAAGGTCTTAGAAGCTTGAAACCAAGCGCATACAACACAAAGGGCCTCAATGAGCTACTGGCCGCTCACTGGTGGCTCCAGCGCACGCGGTTCAGTCGCATCATTCACTCTGATGTGGTGTTCATGAAGTTGGGTGTTGAGGTGCATGTACTGCATTGTGACAGAAAGTCACTTTACAACATCTTACAAGCCCAAAGTGGATTTTGAAAAAAGTTTCCACGAGCGCATGTTTTGGCCGTCTCAGCCAACTGTCATGAAATATGAAAAGTAAACGTGTCTTCACTTTTCCTTCATAGCTTGAAATTGGAAGGTCTTAGAAGCTTGAAACCAAGCGCATACAACACAAAGGGCCTCAATGAGCTACTGGCCGCTCACTGGTGGCTCCAGCGCACGCGGTTCAGTCGCATCATTCACTCTGATGTGTTGTTCATGAAGTTGGGTGTTGAGGTGCATGTACTGCATTGTGACAGAAAGTCACTTTACAACATCTTACAAGCCCAAAGTGGATTTTGAAAAAAGTTTCCACGAGCGCATGTTTTGGCCGTCTCAGCCAACTGTCATGAAATATGAAAAGTAAACGTGTCTTCACTTTTCCTTCATAGCTTGAAATTGGAAGGTCTTAGAAGCTTGAAACCAAGCGCATACAACACAAAGGGCCTCAATGAGCTACTGGCCGCTCACTGGTGGCTCCAGCGCACGCGGTTCAGTCGCATCATTCACTCTGATGTGGTGTTCATGAAGTTGGGTGTTGAGGTGCATGTACTGCATTGTGACAGAAAGTCACTTTACAACATCTTACAAGCCCAAAGTGGATTTTGAAAAAAGTTTCCACGAGCGCATGTTTTGGCCGTCTCAGCCAACTGTCATGAAATATGAAAAGTAAACGTGTCTTCACTTTTCCTTCATAGCTTGAAATTGGAAGGTCTTAGAAGCTTGAAACCAAGCGCATACAACACAAAGGGCCTCAATGAGCTACTGGCCGCTCACTGGTGGCTCCAGCGCACGCGGTTCAGTCGCATCATTCACTCTGATGTGGTGTTCATGAAGTTGGGTGTTGAGGTGCATGTACTGCATTGTGACAGAAAGTCACTTTACAACATCTTACAAGCCCAAAGTGGATTTTGAAAAAAGTTTCCACGAGCGCATGTTTTGGCCGTCTCAGCCAACTGTCATGAAATATGAAAAGTAAACGTGTCTTCACTTTTCCTTCATAGCTTGAAATTGGAAGGTCTTAGAAGCTTGAAACCAAGCGCATACAACACAAAGGGCCTCAATGAGCTACTGGCCGCTCACTGGTGGCTCCAGCGCACGCGGTTCAGTCGCATCATTCACTCTGATGTGGTGTTCATGAAGTTGGGTGTTGAGGTGCATGTAGTGCATTGTGACAGAAAGTCACTTTACAACATCTTACAAGCCCAAAGTGGATTTTGAAAAAAGTTTCCACGAGCGCATGTTTTGGCCGTCTCAGCCAACTGTCATGAAATATGAAAAGTAAACGTGTCTTCACTTTTCCTTCATAGCTTGAAATTGGAAGGTCTTAGAAGCTTGAAACCAAGCGCATACAACACAAAGGGCCTCAATGAGCTACTGGCCGCTCACTGGTGGCTCCAGCGCACGCGGTTCAGTCGCATCATTCACTCTGATGTGGTGTTCATGAAGTTGGGTGTTGAGGTGCATGTACTGCATTGTGACAGAAAGTCACTTTACAACATCTTACAAGCCCAAAGTGGATTTTGAAAAAAGTTTCCACGAGCGCATGTTTTGGCCGTCTCAGCCAACTGTCATGAAATATGAAAAGTAAACGTGTCTTCACTTTTCCTTCATAGCTTGAAATTGGAAGGTCTTAGAAGCTTGAAACCAAGCGCATACAACACAAAGGGCCTCAATGAGCTACTGGCCGCTCACTGGTGGCTCCAGCGCACGCGGTTCAGTCGCATCATTCACTCTGATGTGGTGTTCATGAAGTTGGGTGTTGAGGTGCATGTACTGCATTGTGACAGAAAGTCACTTTACAACATCTTACAAGCCCAAAGTGGATTTTGAAAAAAGTTTCCACGAGCGCATGTTTTGGCCGTCTCAGCCAACTGTCATGAAATATGAAAAGTAAACGTGTCTTCACTTTTCCTTCATAGCTTGAAATTGGAAGGTCTTAGAAGCTTGAAACCAAGCGCATACAACACAAAGGGCCTCAATGAGCTACTGGCCGCTCACTGGTGGCTCCAGCGCACGCGGTTCAGTCGCATCATTCACTCTGATGTGGTGTTCATGAAGTTGGGTGTTGAGGTGCATGTACTGCATTGTGACAGAAAGTCACTTTACAACATCTTACAAGCCCAAAGTGGATTTTGAAAAAAGTTTCCACGAGCGCATGTTTTGGCCGTCTCAGCCAACTGTCATGAAATATGAAAAGTAAACGTGTCTTCACTTTTCCTTCATAGCTTGAAATTGGAAGGTCTTAGAAGCTTGAAACCAAGCGCATACAACACAAAGGGCCTCAATGAGCTACTGGCCGCTCACTGGTGGCTCCAGCGCACGCGGTTCAGTCGCATCATTCACTCTGATGTGGTGTTCATGAAGTTGGGTGTTGAGGTGCATGTACTGCATTGTGACAGAAAGTCACTTTACAACATCTTACAAGCCCAAAGTGGATTTTGAAAAAAGTTTCCACGAGCGCATGTTTTGGCCGTCTCAGCCAACTGTCATGAAATATGAAAAGTAAACGTGTCTTCACTTTTCCTTCATAGCTTGAAATTGGAAGGTCTTAGAAGCTTGAAACCAAGCGCATACAACACAAAGGGCCTCAATGAGCTACTGGCCGCTCACTGGTGGCTCCAGCGCACGCGGTTCAGTCGCATCATTCACTCTGATGTGGTGTTCATGAAGTTGGGTGTTGAGGTGCATGTACTGCATTGTGACAGAAAGTCACTTTACAACATCTTACAAGCCCAAAGTGGATTTTGAAAAAAGTTTCCACGAGCGCATGTTTTGGCCGTCTCAGCCAACTGTCATGAAATATGAAAAGTAAACGTGTCTTCACTTTTCCTTCATAGCTTGAAATTGGAAGGTCTTAGAAGCTTGAAACCAAGCGCATACAACACAAAGGGCCTCAATGAGCTACTGGCCGCTCACTGGTGGCTCCAGCGCACGCGGTTCAGTCGCATCATTCACTCTGATGTGGTGTTCATGAAGTTGGGTGTTGAGGTGCATGTACTGCATTGTGACAGAAAGTCACTTTACAACATCTTACAAGCCCAAAGTGGATTTTGAAAAAAGTTTCCACGAGCGCATGTTTTGGCCGTCTCAGCCAACTGTCATGAAATATGAAAAGTAAACGTGTCTTCACTTTTCCTTCATAGCTTGAAATTGGAAGGTCTTAGAAGCTTGAAACCAAGCGCATACAACACAAAGGGCCTCAATGAGCTACTGGCCGCTCACTTGTGGCTCCAGCGCACGCGGTTCAGTCGCATCATTCACTCTGATGTGGTGTTCATGAAGTTGGGTGTTGAGGTGCATGTACTGCATTGTGACAGAAAGTCACTTTACAACATCTTACAAGCCCAAAGTGGATTTTGAAAAAAGTTTCCACGAGCGCATGTTTTGGCCGTCTCAGCCAACTGTCATGAAATATGAAAAGTAAACGTGTCTTCACTTTTCCTTCATAGCTTGAAATTGGAAGGTCTTAGAAGCTTGAAACCAAGCGCATACAACACAAAGGGCCTCAATGAGCTACTGGCCGCTCACTGGTGGCTCCAGCGCACGCGGTTCAGTCGCATCATTCACTCTGATGTGGTGTTCATGAAGTTGGGTGTTGAGGTGCATGTACTGCATTGTGACAGAAAGTCACTTTACAACATCTTACAAGCCCAAAGTGGATTTTGAAAAAAGTTTCCACGAGCGCATGTTTTGGCCGTCTCAGCCAACTGTCATGAAATATGAAAAGTAAACGTGTCTTCACTTTTCCTTCATAGCTTGAAATTGGAAGGTCTTAGAAGCTTGAAACCAAGCGCATACAACACAAAGGGCCTCAATGAGCTACTGGCCGCTCACTGGTGGCTCCAGCGCACGCGGTTCAGTCGCATCATTCACTCTGATGTGGTGTTCATGAAGTTGGGTGTTGAGGTGCATGTAGTGCATTGTGACAGAAAGTCACTTTACAACATCTTACAAGCCCAAAGTGGATTTTGAAAAAAGTTTCCACGAGCGCATGTTTTGGCCGTCTCAGCCAACTGTCATGAAATATGAAAAGTAAACGTGTCTTCACTTTTCCTTCATAGCTTGAAATTGGAAGGTCTTAGAAGCTTGAAACCAAGCGCATACAACACAAAGGGCCTCAATGAGCTACTGGCCGCTCACTGGTGGCTCCAGCGCACGCGGTTCAGTCGCATCATTCACTCTGATGTGGTGTTCATGAAGTTGGGTGTTGAGGTGCATGTAGTGCATTGTGACAGAAAGTCACTTTACAACATCTTACAAGCCCAAAGTGGATTTTGAAAAAAGTTTCCACGAGCGCATGTTTTGGCCGTCTCAGCCAACTGTCATGAAATATGAAAAGTAAACGTGTCTTCACTTTTCCTTCATAGCTTGAAATTGGAAGGTCTTAGAAGCTTGAAACCAAGCGCATACAACACAAAGGGCCTCAATGAGCTACTGGCCGCTCACTGGTGGCTCCAGCGCACGCGGTTCAGTCGCATCATTCACTCTGATGTGGTGTTCATGAAGTTGGGTGTTGAGGTGCATGTAGTGCATTGTGACAGAAAGTCACTTTACAACATCTTACAAGCCCAAAGTGGATTTTGAAAAAAGTTTCCACGAGCGCATGTTTTGGCCGTCTCAGCCAACTGTCATGAAATATGAAAAGTAAACGTGTCTTCACTTTTCCTTCATAGCTTGAAATTGGAAGGTCTTAGAAGCTTGAAACCAAGCGCATACAACACAAAGGGCCTCAATGAGCTACTGGCCGCTCACTGGTGGCTCCAGCGCACGCGGTTCAGTCGCATCATTCACTCTGATGTGGTGTTCATGAAGTTGGGTGTTGAGGTGCATGTACTGCATTGTGACAGAAAGTCACTTTACAACATCTTACAAGCCCAAAGTGGATTTTGAAAAAAGTTTCCACGAGCGCATGTTTTGGCCGTCTCAGCCAACTGTCATGAAATATGAAAAGTAAACGTGTCTTCACTTTTCCTTCATAGCTTGAAATTGGAAGGTCTTAGAAGCTTGAAACCAAGCGCATACAACACAAAGGGCCTCAATGAGCTACTGGCCGCTCACTGGTGGCTCCAGCGCACGCGGTTCAGTCGCATCATTCACTCTGATGTGGTGTTCATGAAGTTGGGTGTTGAGGTGCATGTACTGCATTGTGACAGAAAGTCACTTTACAACATCTTACAAGCCCAAAGTGGATTTTGAAAAAAGTTTCCACGAGCTAGATCCCGAAGCCGCCGCCACGCGCCGCCATTTGCGCCATTTAGAATTTCAGCCGCCGCCAGCCAATAATTTTTGTAAGCCAAATTGAGCCGCCATCTGATAAACTTTGGCTGAGCCAAACTTAGACTTGGACTTGTTGCATCTAAAAACAATTATATCACATAGAGGGTACGAAAAATAAACGATACACAAGGTTTTCCCACTGTATTCACCACATCAGTCTTGTGCTCGTTGCTATACACAGGACTCAGTGAGTTGACGGCCAATTAAAAGTCCACGTTCTCTGCAATGTTTTTGCTTTCTCGCGCTGAGATGAAATGGGGGAAAGAAGCCAACGGTAGCCTTATTTTGATCTCGCTTTTCATATACTTTCCTAATTCCTACGAAGTTCTACTCGGACTTGAAAATCTTCAGGGCCCGGTTGCACAAACATCAAAACCAAAGATTGATGATATGAAACGTAGGCTATTTTGGAGCGGACAGATTTACAGCATGCGATATTACTGCGACTGCAGCATTTCACCATCTCCAGAAGTTGCTGCGCTAGTTCACAATGCATGCTTCAGTCTACATTGAAGTGAAATGTGCAGAGCTTTGTTAAAAATGATATAATAACATTGTGTATTGAGATCTAGTACAACATAGGCATCTGTAGGCATGAAGAGGCAACTTAAGCCATTATCAGCCATTAAAAATTTGGCGGCTGCAGCAGCCATTTAGGTTTTGGCTGAGCCGGCTAGCCAGCCAATAACTTCATCAGCCAGCCGTTATTCTCAAAACAAATGGCTTCGGGGTCTACCACGAGCGCATGTTTTGGCCGTCTCAGCCAACTGTCATGAAATATGAAAAGTAAACGTGTCTTCACTTTTCCTTCATAGCTTGAAATTGGAAGGTCTTAGAAGCTTGAAACCAAGCGCATACAACACAAAGGGCCTCAATGAGCTACTGGCCGCTCACTGGTGGCTCCAGCGCACGCGGTTCAGTCGCATCATTCACTCTGATGTGGTGTTCATGAAGTTGGGTGTTGAGGTGCATGTACTGCATTGTGACAGAAAGTCACTTTACAACATCTTACAAGCCCAAAGTGGATTTTGAAAAAAGTTTCCACGAGCGCATGTTTTGGCCGTCTCAGCCAACTGTCATGAAATATGAAAAGTAAACGTGTCTTCACTTTTCCTTCATAGCTTGAAATTGGAAGGTCTTAGAAGCTTGAAACCAAGCGCATACAACACAAAGGGCCTCAATGAGCTACTGGCCGCTCACTGGTGGCTCCAGCGCACGCGGTTCAGTCGCATCATTCACTCTGATGTGGTGTTCATGAAGTTGGGTGTTGAGGTGCATGTACTGCATTGTGACAGAAAGTCACTTTACAACATCTTACAAGCCCAAAGTGGATTTTGAAAAAAGTTTCCACGAGCGCATGTTTTGGCCGTCTCAGCCAACTGTCATGAAATATGAAAAGTAAACGTGTCTTCACTTTTCCTTCATAGCTTGAAATTGGAAGGTCTTAGAAGCTTGAAACCAAGCGCATACAACACAAAGGGCCTCAATGAGCTACTGGCCGCTCACTGGTGGCTCCAGCGCACGCGGTTCAGTCGCATCATTCACTCTGATGTGGTGTTCATGAAGTTGGGTGTTGAGGTGCATGTACTGCATTGTGACAGAAAGTCACTTTACAACATCTTACAAGCCCAAAGTGGATTTTGAAAAAAGTTTCCACGAGCGCATGTTTTGGCCGTCTCAGCCAACTGTCATGAAATATGAAAAGTAAACGTGTCTTCACTTTTCCTTCATAGCTTGAAATTGGAAGGTCTTAGAAGCTTGAAACCAAGCGCATACAACACAAAGGGCCTCAATGAGCTACTGGCCGCTCACTGGTGGCTCCAGCGCACGCGGTTCAGTCGCATCATTCACTCTGATGTGGTGTTCATGAAGTTGGGTGTTGAGGTGCATGTAGTGCATTGTGACAGAAAGTCACTTTACAACATCTTACAAGCCCAAAGTGGATTTTGAAAAAAGTTTCCACGAGCGCATGTTTTGGCCGTCTCAGCCAACTGTCATGAAATATGAAAAGTAAACGTGTCTTCACTTTTCCTTCATAGCTTGAAATTGGAAGGTCTTAGAAGCTTGAAACCAAGCGCATACAACACAAAGGGCCTCAATGAGCTACTGGCCGCTCACTGGTGGCTCCAGCGCACGCGGTTCAGTCGCATCATTCACTCTGATGTGGTGTTCATGAAGTTGGGTGTTGAGGTGCATGTACTGCATTGTGACAGAAAGTCACTTTACAACATCTTACAAGCCCAAAGTGGATTTTGAAAAAAGTTTCCACGAGCGCATGTTTTGGCCGTCTCAGCCAACTGTCATGAAATATGAAAAGTAAACGTGTCTTCACTTTTCCTTCATAGCTTGAAATTGGAAGGTCTTAGAAGCTTGAAACCAAGCGCATACAACACAAAGGGCCTCAATGAGCTACTGGCCGCTCACTGGTGGCTCCAGCGCACGCGGTTCAGTCGCATCATTCACTCTGATGTGGTGTTCATGAAGTTGGGTGTTGAGGTGCATGTACTGCATTGTGACAGAAAGTCACTTTACAACATCTTACAAGCCCAAAGTGGATTTTGAAAAAAGTTTCCACGAGCGCATGTTTTGGCCGTCTCAGCCAACTGTCATGAAATATGAAAAGTAAACGTGTCTTCACTTTTCCTTCATAGCTTGAAATTGGAAGGTCTTAGAAGCTTGAAACCAAGCGCATACAACACAAAGGGCCTCAATGAGCTACTGGCCGCTCACTGGTGGCTCCAGCGCACGCGGTTCAGTCGCATCATTCACTCTGATGTGGTGTTCATGAAGTTGGGTGTTGAGGTGCATGTACTGCATTGTGACAGAAAGTCACTTTACAACATCTTACAAGCCCAAAGTGGATTTTGAAAAAAGTTTCCACGAGCGCATGTTTTGGCCGTCTCAGCCAACTGTCATGAAGTATGAAAAGTAAACGTGTCTTCACTTTTCCTTCATAGCTTGAAATTGGAAGGTCTTAGAAGCTTGAAACCAAGCGCATACAACACAAAGGGCCTCAATGAGCTACTGGCCGCTCACTGGTGGCTCCAGCGCACGCGGTTCAGTCGCATCATTCACTCTGATGTGGTGTTCATGAAGTTGGGTGTTGAGGTGCATGTACTGCATTGTGACAGAAAGTCACTTTACAACATCTTACAAGCCCAAAGTGGATTTTGAAAAAAGTTTCCACGAGCGCATGTTTTGGCCGTCTCAGCCAACTGTCATGAAATATGAAAAGTAAACGTGTCTTCACTTTTCCTTCATAGCTTGAAATTGGAAGGTCTTAGAAGCTTGAAACCAAGCGCATACAACACAAAGGGCCTCAATGAGCTACTGGCCGCTCACTGGTGGCTCCAGCGCACGCGGTTCAGTCGCATCATTCACTCTGATGTGGTGTTCATGAAGTTGGGTGTTGAGGTGCATGTACTGCATTGTGACAGAAAGTCACTTTACAACATCTTACAAGCCCAAAGTGGATTTTGAAAAAAGTTTCCACGAGCGCATGTTTTGGCCGTCTCAGCCAACTGTCATGAAATATGAAAAGTAAACGTGTCTTCACTTTTCCTTCATAGCTTGAAATTGGAAGGTCTTAGAAGCTTGAAACCAAGCGCATACAACACAAAGGGCCTCAATGAGCTACTGGCCGCTCACTGGTGGCTCCAGCGCACGCGGTTCAGTCGCATCATTCACTCTGATGTGGTGTTCATGAAGTTGGGTGTTGAGGTGCATGTAGTGCATTGTGACAGAAAGTCACTTTACAACATCTTACAAGCCCAAAGTGGATTTTGAAAAAAGTTTCCACGAGCGCATGTTTTGGCCGTCTCAGCCAACTGTCATGAAATATGAAAAGTAAACGTGTCTTCACTTTTCCTTCATAGCTTGAAATTGGAAGGTCTTAGAAGCTTGAAACCAAGCGCATACAACACAAAGGGCCTCAATGAGCTACTGGCCGCTCACTGGTGGCTCCAGCGCACGCGGTTCAGTCGCATCATTCACTCTGATGTGGTGTTCATGAAGTTGGGTGTTGAGGTGCATGTACTGCATTGTGACAGAAAGTCACTTTACAACATCTTACAAGCCCAAAGTGGATTTTGAAAAAAGTTTCCACGAGCGCATGTTTTGGCCGTCTCAGCCAACTGTCATGAAATATGAAAAGTAAACGTGTCTTCACTTTTCCTTCATAGCTTGAAATTGGAAGGTCTTAGAAGCTTGAAACCAAGCGCATACAACACAAAGGGCCTCAATGAGCTACTGGCCGCTCACTGGTGGCTCCAGCGCACGCGGTTCAGTCGCATCATTCACTCTGATGTGGTGTTCATGAAGTTGGGTGTTGAGGTGCATGTAGTGCATTGTGACAGAAAGTCACTTTACAACATCTTACAAGCCCAAAGTGGATTTTGAAAAAAGTTTCCACGAGCGCATGTTTTGGCCGTCTCAGCCAACTGTCATGAAATATGAAAAGTAAACGTGTCTTCACTTTTCCTTCATAGCTTGAAATTGGAAGGTCTTAGAAGCTTGAAACCAAGCGCATACAACACAAAGGGCCTCAATGAGCTACTGGCCGCTCACTGGTGGCTCCAGCGCACGCGGTTCAGTCGCATCATTCACTCTGATGTGGTGTTCATGAAGTTGGGTGTTGAGGTGCATGTACTGCATTGTGACAGAAAGTCACTTTACAACATCTTACAAGCCCAAAGTGGATTTTGAAAAAAGTTTCCACGAGCGCATGTTTTGGCCGTCTCAGCCAACTGTCATGAAATATGAAAAGTAAACGTGTCTTCACTTTTCCTTCATAGCTTGAAATTGGAAGGTCTTAGAAGCTTGAAACCAAGCGCATACAACACAAAGGGCCTCAATGAGCTACTGGCCGCTCACTGGTGGCTCCAGCGCACGCGGTTCAGTCGCATCATTCACTCTGATGTGGTGTTCATGAAGTTGGGTGTTGAGGTGCATGTACTGCATTGTGACAGAAAGTCACTTTACAACATCTTACAAGCCCAAAGTGGATTTTGAAAAAAGTTTCCACGAGCGCATGTTTTGGCCGTCTCAGCCAACTGTCATGAAATATGAAAAGTAAACGTGTCTTCACTTTTCCTTCATAGCTTGAAATTGGAAGGTCTTAGAAGCTTGAAACCAAGCGCATACAACACAAAGGGCCTCAATGAGCTACTGGCCGCTCACTGGTGGCTCCAGCGCACGCGGTTCAGTCGCATCATTCACTCTGATGTGGTGTTCATGAAGTTGGGTGTTGAGGTGCATGTAGTGCATTGTGACAGAAAGTCACTTTACAACATCTTACAAGCCCAAAGTGGATTTTGAAAAAAGTTTCCACGAGCGCATGTTTTGGCCGTCTCAGCCAACTGTCATGAAATATGAAAAGTAAACGTGTCTTCACTTTTCCTTCATAGCTTGAAATTGGAAGGTCTTAGAAGCTTGAAACCAAGCGCATACAACACAAAGGGCCTCAATGAGCTACTGGCCGCTCACTGGTGGCTCCAGCGCACGCGGTTCAGTCGCATCATTCACTCTGATGTGGTGTTCATGAAGTTGGGTGTTGAGGTGCATGTACTGCATTGTGACAGAAAGTCACTTTACAACATCTTACAAGCCCAAAGTGGATTTTGAAAAAAGTTTCCACGAGCGCATGTTTTGGCCGTCTCAGCCAACTGTCATGAAATATGAAAAGTAAACGTGTCTTCACTTTTCCTTCATAGCTTGAAATTGGAAGGTCTTAGAAGCTTGAAACCAAGCGCATACAACACAAAGGGCCTCAATGAGCTACTGGCCGCTCACTGGTGGCTCCAGCGCACGCGGTTCAGTCGCATCATTCACTCTGATGTGGTGTTCATGAAGTTGGGTGTTGAGGTGCATGTACTGCATTGTGACAGAAAGTCACTTTACAACATCTTACAAGCCCAAAGTGGATTTTGAAAAAAGTTTCCACGAGCGCATGTTTTGGCCGTCTCAGCCAACTGTCATGAAATATGAAAAGTAAACGTGTCTTCACTTTTCCTTCATAGCTTGAAATTGGAAGGTCTTAGAAGCTTGAAACCAAGCGCATACAACACAAAGGGCCTCAATGAGCTACTGGCCGCTCACTTGTGGCTCCAGCGCACGCGGTTCAGTCGCATCATTCACTCTGATGTGGTGTTCATGAAGTTGGGTGTTGAGGTGCATGTACTGCATTGTGACAGAAAGTCACTTTACAACATCTTACAAGCCCAAAGTGGATTTTGAAAAAAGTTTCCACGAGCGCATGTTTTGGCCGTCTCAGCCAACTGTCATGAAATATGAAAAGTAAACGTGTCTTCACTTTTCCTTCATAGCTTGAAATTGGAAGGTCTTAGAAGCTTGAAACCAAGCGCATACAACACAAAGGGCCTCAATGAGCTACTGGCCGCTCACTGGTGGCTCCAGCGCACGCGGTTCAGTCGCATCATTCACTCTGATGTGGTGTTCATGAAGTTGGGTGTTGAGGTGCATGTACTGCATTGTGACAGAAAGTCACTTTACAACATCTTACAAGCCCAAAGTGGATTTTGAAAAAAGTTTCCACGAGCGCATGTTTTGGCCGTCTCAGCCAACTGTCATGAAATATGAAAAGTAAACGTGTCTTCACTTTTCCTTCATAGCTTGAAATTGGAAGGTCTTAGAAGCTTGAAACCAAGCGCATACAACACAAAGGGCCTCAATGAGCTACTGGCCGCTCACTGGTGGCTCCAGCGCACGCGGTTCAGTCGCATCATTCACTCTGATGTGGTGTTCATGAAGTTGGGTGTTGAGGTGCATGTAGTGCATTGTGACAGAAAGTCACTTTACAACATCTTACAAGCCCAAAGTGGATTTTGAAAAAAGTTTCCACGAGCGCATGTTTTGGCCGTCTCAGCCAACTGTCATGAAATATGAAAAGTAAACGTGTCTTCACTTTTCCTTCATAGCTTGAAATTGGAAGGTCTTAGAAGCTTGAAACCAAGCGCATACAACACAAAGGGCCTCAATGAGCTACTGGCCGCTCACTGGTGGCTCCAGCGCACGCGGTTCAGTCGCATCATTCACTCTGATGTGGTGTTCATGAAGTTGGGTGTTGAGGTGCATGTAGTGCATTGTGACAGAAAGTCACTTTACAACATCTTACAAGCCCAAAGTGGATTTTGAAAAAAGTTTCCACGAGCGCATGTTTTGGCCGTCTCAGCCAACTGTCATGAAATATGAAAAGTAAACGTGTCTTCACTTTTCCTTCATAGCTTGAAATTGGAAGGTCTTAGAAGCTTGAAACCAAGCGCATACAACACAAAGGGCCTCAATGAGCTACTGGCCGCTCACTGGTGGCTCCAGCGCACGCGGTTCAGTCGCATCATTCACTCTGATGTGGTGTTCATGAAGTTGGGTGTTGAGGTGCATGTACTGCATTGTGACAGAAAGTCACTTTACAACATCTTACAAGCCCAAAGTGGATTTTGAAAAAAGTTTCCACGAGCGCATGTTTTGGCCGTCTCAGCCAACTGTCATGAAATATGAAAAGTAAACGTGTCTTCACTTTTCCTTCATAGCTTGAAATTGGAAGGTCTTAGAAGCTTGAAACCAAGCGCATACAACACAAAGGGCCTCAATGAGCTACTGGCCGCTCACTGGTGGCTCCAGCGCACGCGGTTCAGTCGCATCATTCACTCTGATGTGGTGTTCATGAAGTTGGGTGTTGAGGTGCATGTAGTGCATTGTGACAGAAAGTCACTTTACAACATCTTACAAGCCCAAAGTGGATTTTGAAAAAAGTTTCCACGAGCGCATGTTTTGGCCGTCTCAGCCAACTGTCATGAAATATGAAAAGTAAACGTGTCTTCACTTTTCCTTCATAGCTTGAAATTGGAAGGTCTTAGAAGCTTGAAACCAAGCGCATACAACACAAAGGGCCTCAATGAGCTACTGGCCGCTCACTGGTGGCTCCAGCGCACGCGGTTCAGTCGCATCATTCACTCTGATGTGGTGTTCATGAAGTTGGGTGTTGAGGTGCATGTACTGCATTGTGACAGAAAGTCACTTTACAACATCTTACAAGCCCAAAGTGGATTTTGAAAAAAGTTTCCACGAGCGCATGTTTTGGCCGTCTCAGCCAACTGTCATGAAATATGAAAAGTAAACGTGTCTTCACTTTTCCTTCATAGCTTGAAATTGGAAGGTCTTAGAAGCTTGAAACCAAGCGCATACAACACAAAGGGCCTCAATGAGCTACTGGCCGCTCACTGGTGGCTCCAGCGCACGCGGTTCAGTCGCATCATTCACTCTGATGTGGTGTTCATGAAGTTGGGTGTTGAGGTGCATGTACTGCATTGTGACAGAAAGTCACTTTACAACATCTTACAAGCCCAAAGTGGATTTTGAAAAAAGTTTCCACGAGCGCATGTTTTGGCCGTCTCAGCCAACTGTCATGAAATATGAAAAGTAAACGTGTCTTCACTTTTCCTTCATAGCTTGAAATTGGAAGGTCTTAGAAGCTTGAAACCAAGCGCATACAACACAAAGGGCCTCAATGAGCTACTGGCCGCTCACTGGTGGCTCCAGCGCACGCGGTTCAGTCGCATCATTCACTCTGATGTGGTGTTCATGAAGTTGGGTGTTGAGGTGCATGTACTGCATTGTGACAGAAAGTCACTTTACAACATCTTACAAGCCCAAAGTGGATTTTGAAAAAAGTTTCCACGAGCGCATGTTTTGGCCGTCTCAGCCAACTGTCATGAAATATGAAAAGTAAACGTGTCTTCACTTTTCCTTCATAGCTTGAAATTGGAAGGTCTTAGAAGCTTGAAACCAAGCGCATACAACACAAAGGGCCTCAATGAGCTACTGGCCGCTCACTGGTGGCTCCAGCGCACGCGGTTCAGTCGCATCATTCACTCTGATGTGGTGTTCATGAAGTTGGGTGTTGAGGTGCATGTACTGCATTGTGACAGAAAGTCACTTTACAACATCTTACAAGCCCAAAGTGGATTTTGAAAAAAGTTTCCACGAGCGCATGTTTTGGCCGTCTCAGCCAACTGTCATGAAATATGAAAAGTAAACGTGTCTTCACTTTTCCTTCATAGCTTGAAATTGGAAGGTCTTAGAAGCTTGAAACCAAGCGCATACAACACAAAGGGCCTCAATGAGCTACTGGCCGCTCACTGGTGGCTCCAGCGCACGCGGTTCAGTCGCATCATTCACTCTGATGTGGTGTTCATGAAGTTGGGTGTTGAGGTGCATGTAGTGCATTGTGACAGAAAGTCACTTTACAACATCTTACAAGCCCAAAGTGGATTTTGAAAAAAGTTTCCACGAGCGCATGTTTTGGCCGTCTCAGCCAACTGTCATGAAATATGAAAAGTAAACGTGTCTTCACTTTTCCTTCATAGCTTGAAATTGGAAGGTCTTAGAAGCTTGAAACCAAGCGCATACAACACAAAGGGCCTCAATGAGCTACTGGCCGCTCACTGGTGGCTCCAGCGCACGCGGTTCAGTCGCATCATTCACTCTGATGTGGTGTTCATGAAGTTGGGTGTTGAGGTGCATGTACTGCATTGTGACAGAAAGTCACTTTACAACATCTTACAAGCCCAAAGTGGATTTTGAAAAAAGTTTCCACGAGCGCATGTTTTGGCCGTCTCAGCCAACTGTCATGAAATATGAAAAGTAAACGTGTCTTCACTTTTCCTTCATAGCTTGAAATTGGAAGGTCTTAGAAGCTTGAAACCAAGCGCATACAACACAAAGGGCCTCAATGAGCTACTGGCCGCTCACTGGTGGCTCCAGCGCACGCGGTTCAGTCGCATCATTCACTCTGATGTGGTGTTCATGAAGTTGGGTGTTGAGGTGCATTGTGACAGAAAGTCACTTTACAACATCTTACAAGCCCAAAGTGGATTTTGAAAAAAGTTTCCACGAGCGCATGTTTTGGCCGTCTCAGCCAACTGTCATGAAATATGAAAAGTAAACGTGTCTTCACTTTTCCTTCATAGCTTGAAATTGGAAGGTCTTAGAAGCTTGAAACCAAGCGCATACAACACAAAGGGCCTCAATGAGCTACTGGCCGCTCACTGGTGGCTCCAGCGCACGCGGTTCAGTCGCATCATTCACTCTGATGTGGTGTTCATGAAGTTGGGTGTTGAGGTGCATGTAGTGCATTGTGACAGAAAGTCACTTTACAACATCTTACAAGCCCAAAGTGGATTTTGAAAAAAGTTTCCACGAGCGCATGTTTTGGCCGTCTCAGCCAACTGTCATGAAATATGAAAAGTAAACGTGTCTTCACTTTTCCTTCATAGCTTGAAATTGGAAGGTCTTAGAAGCTTGAAACCAAGCGCATACAACACAAAGGGCCTCAATGAGCTACTGGCCGCTCACTGGTGGCTCCAGCGCACGCGGTTCAGTCGCATCATTCACTCTGATGTGGTGTTCATGAAGTTGGGTGTTGAGGTGCATGTACTGCATTGTGACAGAAAGTCACTTTACAACATCTTACAAGCCCAAAGTGGATTTTGAAAAAAGTTTCCACGAGCGCATGTTTTGGCCGTCTCAGCCAACTGTCATGAAATATGAAAAGTAAACGTGTCTTCACTTTTCCTTCATAGCTTGAAATTGGAAGGTCTTAGAACAGGGCTCTTCAATTAGCGGCCCGCGGGCCGGATCCGGCCCCCGAGATACTTTGTAGTGGCCCTTGAAGTGTTGGCTGATGTTATATATGAGCAAATCCTTATGATCGGTAGAGACGTAAATAGCTGGTGGAAAACACGATAATGGAGGTGCAGTGATAGGCTACACTGCGAGTAGCGCCTATAAATAATGTTCTGTGTGGTGCGTTGCCGTTTATAGGCTACTTTGTTACTGGATATTATACAAAGAGGTGCGTTATTGCTTCGTTTTTACGCAGCGTCACCAACATGTTGACGTGCGCCGAATCCAAGCTGTTCCTCAAAGCATGAAGCATTTTTGGTGCATGAAATCTCACCGGTAGTGTGCCTCTCAAGTCCAAGCAGATTCTCGCGAAAACATTTGCCACTCGTAATGTAGCTATTGGAGGAAATAGGAGTCGGTTTAAAAGTTTAACTTTGGTGGCATCAGTTCTGTTGCATGCTCTCACTCGCTCTGAAGTCCTGCAGGCACTGCACCTCAGCCAATTGCACGTAACGTTTTGACCGAGTTGAACATAAGTTCCATTTTAGCTTAGTTTCAACGTAAATTGCCACTACGTTGGAGTATTATAAGCTACTAACATTTTAACGGGTTGCACCACGCAAATAGTTTCAGTGTGAAACTAATACACATCCATCGCCTTGATGTCAAGTCCACTGTAAGTAACATTGATTTGTGAACACGTTCATCCAATTTAAATGATGGGAACGTTAAATGTATGTTGAGAAGAGTTACATATGCGACCGATTACGCACATTTTATTCATTTAAACACTGTTTGAAACCTGTTTGTGCCCATTGGAAATTGTATGGACCAAGCAGTTACTGCGCAAAGCTCAGATTCCATTGCTGTAAATGTTATCACAGATTTCATATTAGCCATAGCAATGCAGGTCCAGTGTCACCTTCCCAATACCTACCACTGTGGTAGTCTGGGCCTGTGGCAGAAATATTCCCAAAACACAAATACAACAAAATAACCACAAAATATTTATGCTTTTACAAAATGCAACATATTAGCAATATAGATCCAGTGTCACCTTCCCAATGTTGGCCTACCACTGTGGTAGTCTGGGCCTGTGGTGGCAGAAATATTCCCAAAACACAAATAACCACCAAAAAACGATATTATCAGAGAATGTCTAATAAGGGACGGGCTCTGATATGCATTTACAAAATGCAACATTTGAACACCCATATTGGTGCTGTTGTAGTTTATTGTATCTGCATTTGTACGTAATTACTCATATTTCAAGCGGTATTTCTCCGGCCCCTCAGTTGTCATACTTTTCATGAACTGGCCCCTATTACAAACTAATTGAATAGCCCTGTCTTAGAAGCTTGAAACCAAGCGCATACAACACAAAGGGCCTCAATGAGCTACTGGCCGCTCACTGGTGGCTCCAGCGCACGCGGTTCAGTCGCATCATTCACTCTGATGTGGTGTTCATGAAGTTGGGTGTTGAGGTGCATGTACTGCATTGTGACAGAAAGTCACTTTACAACATCTTACAAGCCCAAAGTGGATTTTGAAAAAAGTTTCCACGAGCGCATGTTTTGGCCGTCTCAGCCAACTGTCATGAAATATGAAAAGTAAACGTGTCTTCACTTTTCCTTCATAGCTTGAAATTGGAAGGTCTTAGAAGCTTGAAACCAAGCGCATACAACACAAAGGGCCTCAATGAGCTACTGGCCGCTCACTGGTGGCTCCAGCGCACGCGGTTCAGTCGCATCATTCACTCTGATGTGGTGTTCATGAAGTTGGGTGTTGAGGTGCATGTAGTGCATTGTGACAGAAAGTCACTTTACAACATCTTACAAGCCCAAAGTGGATTTTGAAAAAAGTTTCCACGAGCGCATGTTTTGGCCGTCTCAGCCAACTGTCATGAAATATGAAAAGTAAACGTGTCTTCACTTTTCCTTCATAGCTTGAAATTGGAAGGTCTTAGAAGCTTGAAACCAAGCGCATACAACACAAAGGGCCTCAATGAGCTACTGGCCGCTCACTGGTGGCTCCAGCGCACGCGGTTCAGTCGCATCATTCACTCTGATGTGGTGTTCATGAAGTTGGGTGTTGAGGTGCATGTACTGCATTGTGACAGAAAGTCACTTTACAACATCTTACAAGCCCAAAGTGGATTTTGAAAAAAGTTTCCACGAGCGCATGTTTTGGCCGTCTCAGCCAACTGTCATGAAATATGAAAAGTAAACGTGTCTTCACTTTTCCTTCATAGCTTGAAATTGGAAGGTCTTAGAAGCTTGAAACCAAGCGCATACAACACAAAGGGCCTCAATGAGCTACTGGCCGCTCACTGGTGGCTCCAGCGCACGCGGTTCAGTCGCATCATTCACTCTGATGTGGTGTTCATGAAGTTGGGTGTTGAGGTGCATGTACTGCATTGTGACAGAAAGTCACTTTACAACATCTTACAAGCCCAAAGTGGATTTTGAAAAAAGTTTCCACGAGCGCATGTTTTGGCCGTCTCAGCCAACTGTCATGAAATATGAAAAGTAAACGTGTCTTCACTTTTCCTTCATAGCTTGAAATTGGAAGGTCTTAGAAGCTTGAAACCAAGCGCATACAACACAAAGGGCCTCAATGAGCTACTGGCCGCTCACTTGTGGCTCCAGCGCACGCGGTTCAGTCGCATCATTCACTCTGATGTGGTGTTCATGAAGTTGGGTGTTGAGGTGCATGTACTGCATTGTGACAGAAAGTCACTTTACAACATCTTACAAGCCCAAAGTGGATTTTGAAAAAAGTTTCCACGAGCGCATGTTTTGGCCGTCTCAGCCAACTGTCATGAAATATGAAAAGTAAACGTGTCTTCACTTTTCCTTCATAGCTTGAAATTGAAAGGTCTTAGAAGCTTGAAACCAAGCGCATACAACACAAAGGGCCTCAATGAGCTACTGGCCGCTCACTGGTGGCTCCAGCGCACGCGGTTCAGTCGCATCATTCACTCTGATGTGGTGTTCATGAAGTTGGGTGTTGAGGTGCATGTACTGCATTGTGACAGAAAGTCACTTTACAACATCTTACAAGCCCAAAGTGGATTTTGAAAAAAGTTTCCACGAGCGCATGTTTTGGCCGTCTCAGCCAACTGTCATGAAATATGAAAAGTAAACGTGTCTTCACTTTTCCTTCATAGCTTGAAATTGGAAGGTCTTAGAAGCTTGAAACCAAGCGCATACAACACAAAGGGCCTCAATGAGCTACTGGCCGCTCACTGGTGGCTCCAGCGCACGCGGTTCAGTCGCATCATTCACTCTGATGTGGTGTTCATGAAGTTGGGTGTTGAGGTGCATGTAGTGCATTGTGACAGAAAGTCACTTTACAACATCTTACAAGCCCAAAGTGGATTTTGAAAAAAGTTTCCACGAGCGCATGTTTTGGCCGTCTCAGCCAACTGTCATGAAATATGAAAAGTAAACGTGTCTTCACTTTTCCTTCATAGCTTGAAATTGGAAGGTCTTAGAAGCTTGAAACCAAGCGCATACAACACAAAGGGCCTCAATGAGCTACTGGCCGCTCACTGGTGGCTCCAGCGCACGCGGTTCAGTCGCATCATTCACTCTGATGTGGTGTTCATGAAGTTGGGTGTTGAGGTGCATTGTGACAGAAAGTCACTTTACAACATCTTACAAGCCCAAAGTGGATTTTGAAAAAAGTTTCCACGAGCGCATGTTTTGGCCGTCTCAGCCAACTGTCATGAAATATGAAAAGTAAACGTGTCTTCACTTTTCCTTCATAGCTTGAAATTGGAAGGTCTTAGAAGCTTGAAACCAAGCGCATACAACACAAAGGGCCTCAATGAGCTACTGGCCGCTCACTGGTGGCTCCAGCGCACGCGGTTCAGTCGCATCATTCACTCTGATGTGGTGTTCATGAAGTTGGGTGTTGAGGTGCATGTACTGCATTGTGACAGAAAGTCACTTTACAACATCTTACAAGCCCAAAGTGGATTTTGAAAAAAGTTTCCACGAGCGCATGTTTTGGCCGTCTCAGCCAACTGTCATGAAATATGAAAAGTAAACGTGTCTTCACTTTTCCTTCATAGCTTGAAATTGGAAGGTCTTAGAAGCTTGAAACCAAGCGCATACAACACAAAGGGCCTCAATGAGCTACTGGCCGCTCACTGGTGGCTCCAGCGCACGCGGTTCAGTCGCATCATTCACTCTGATGTGGTGTTCATGAAGTTGGGTGTTGAGGTGCATGTACTGCATTGTGACAGAAAGTCACTTTACAACATCTTACAAGCCCAAAGTGGATTTTGAAAAAAGTTTCCACGAGCGCATGTTTTGGCCGTCTCAGCCAACTGTCATGAAATATGAAAAGTAAACGTGTCTTCACTTTTCCTTCATAGCTTGAAATTGGAAGGTCTTAGAAGCTTGAAACCAAGCGCATACAACACAAAGGGCCTCAATGAGCTACTGGCCGCTCACTGGTGGCTCCAGCGCACGCGGTTCAGTCGCATCATTCACTCTGATGTGGTGTTCATGAAGTTGGGTGTTGAGGTGCATGTAGTGCATTGTGACAGAAAGTCACTTTACAACATCTTACAAGCCCAAAGTGGATTTTGAAAAAAGTTTCCACGAGCGCATGTTTTGGCCGTCTCAGCCAACTGTCATGAAATATGAAAAGTAAACGTGTCTTCACTTTTCCTTCATAGCTTGAAATTGGAAGGTCTTAGAAGCTTGAAACCAAGCGCATACAACACAAAGGGCCTCAATGAGCTACTGGCCGCTCACTGGTGGCTCCAGCGCACGCGGTTCAGTCGCATCATTCACTCTGATGTGGTGTTCATGAAGTTGGGTGTTGAGGTGCATGTACTGCATTGTGACAGAAAGTCACTTTACAACATCTTACAAGCCCAAAGTGGATTTTGAAAAAAGTTTCCACGAGCGCATGTTTTGGCCGTCTCAGCCAACTGTCATGAAATATGAAAAGTAAACGTGTCTTCACTTTTCCTTCATAGCTTGAAATTGGAAGGTCTTAGAAGCTTGAAACCAAGCGCATACAACACAAAGGGCCTCAATGAGCTACTGGCCGCTCACTGGTGGCTCCAGCGCACGCGGTTCAGTCGCATCATTCACTCTGATGTGGTGTTCATGAAGTTGGGTGTTGAGGTGCATGTACTGCATTGTGACAGAAAGTCACTTTACAACATCTTACAAGCCCAAAGTGGATTTTGAAAAAAGTTTCCACGAGCGCATGTTTTGGCCGTCTCAGCCAACTGTCATGAAATATGAAAAGTAAACGTGTCTTCACTTTTCCTTCATAGCTTGAAATTGGAAGGTCTTAGAAGCTTGAAACCAAGCGCATACAACACAAAGGGCCTCAATGAGCTACTGGCCGCTCACTTGTGGCTCCAGCGCACGCGGTTCAGTCGCATCATTCACTCTGATGTGGTGTTCATGAAGTTGGGTGTTGAGGTGCATGTACTGCATTGTGACAGAAAGTCACTTTACAACATCTTACAAGCCCAAAGTGGATTTTGAAAAAAGTTTCCACGAGCGCATGTTTTGGCCGTCTCAGCCAACTGTCATGAAATATGAAAAGTAAACGTGTCTTCACTTTTCCTTCATAGCTTGAAATTGGAAGGTCTTAGAAGCTTGAAACCAAGCGCATACAACACAAAGGGCCTCAATGAGCTACTGGCCGCTCACTGGTGGCTCCAGCGCACGCGGTTCAGTCGCATCATTCACTCTGATGTGGTGTTCATGAAGTTGGGTGTTGAGGTGCATGTAGTGCATTGTGACAGAAAGTCACTTTACAACATCTTACAAGCCCAAAGTGGATTTTGAAAAAAGTTTCCACGAGCGCATGTTTTGGCCGTCTCAGCCAACTGTCATGAAATATGAAAAGTAAACGTGTCTTCACTTTTCCTTCATAGCTTGAAATTGGAAGGTCTTAGAAGCTTGAAACCAAGCGCATACAACACAAAGGGCCTCAATGAGCTACTGGCCGCTCACTGGTGGCTCCAGCGCACGCGGTTCAGTCGCATCATTCACTCTGATGTGGTGTTCATGAAGTTGGGTGTTGAGGTGCATTGTGACAGAAAGTCACTTTACAACATCTTACAAGCCCAAAGTGGATTTTGAAAAAAGTTTCCACGAGCGCATGTTTTGGCCGTCTCAGCCAACTGTCATGAAATATGAAAAGTAAACGTGTCTTCACTTTTCCTTCATAGCTTGAAATTGGAAGGTCTTAGAAGCTTGAAACCAAGCGCATACAACACAAAGGGCCTCAATGAGCTACTGGCCGCTCACTGGTGGCTCCAGCGCACGCGGTTCAGTCGCATCATTCACTCTGATGTGGTGTTCATGAAGTTGGGTGTTGAGGTGCATGTACTGCATTGTGACAGAAAGTCACTTTACAACATCTTACAAGCCCAAAGTGGATTTTGAAAAAAGTTTCCACGAGCGCATGTTTTGGCCGTCTCAGCCAACTGTCATGAAATATGAAAAGTAAACGTGTCTTCACTTTTCCTTCATAGCTTGAAATTGGAAGGTCTTAGAAGCTTGAAACCAAGCGCATACAACACAAAGGGCCTCAATGAGCTACTGGCCGCTCACTGGTGGCTCCAGCGCACGCGGTTCAGTCGCATCATTCACTCTGATGTGGTGTTCATGAAGTTGGGTGTTGAGGTGCATGTACTGCATTGTGACAGAAAGTCACTTTACAACATCTTACAAGCCCAAAGTGGATTTTGAAAAAAGTTTCCACGAGCGCATGTTTTGGCCGTCTCAGCCAACTGTCATGAAATATGAAAAGTAAACGTGTCTTCACTTTTCCTTCATAGCTTGAAATTGGAAGGTCTTAGAAGCTTGAAACCAAGCGCATACAACACAAAGGGCCTCAATGAGCTACTGGCCGCTCACTTGTGGCTCCAGCGCACGCGGTTCAGTCGCATCATTCACTCTGATGTGGTGTTCATGAAGTTGGGTGTTGAGGTGCATGTACTGCATTGTGACAGAAAGTCACTTTACAACATCTTACAAGCCCAAAGTGGATTTTGAAAAAAGTTTCCACGAGCGCATGTTTTGGCCGTCTCAGCCAACTGTCATGAAATATGAAAAGTAAACGTGTCTTCACTTTTCCTTCATAGCTTGAAATTGGAAGGTCTTAGAAGCTTGAAACCAAGCGCATACAACACAAAGGGCCTCAATGAGCTACTGGCCGCTCACTGGTGGCTCCAGCGCACGCGGTTCAGTCGCATCATTCACTCTGATGTGGTGTTCATGAAGTTGGGTGTTGAGGTGCATGTAGTGCATTGTGACAGAAAGTCACTTTACAACATCTTACAAGCCCAAAGTGGATTTTGAAAAAAGTTTCCACGAGCGCATGTTTTGGCCGTCTCAGCCAACTGTCATGAAATATGAAAAGTAAACGTGTCTTCACTTTTCCTTCATAGCTTGAAATTGGAAGGTCTTAGAAGCTTGAAACCAAGCGCATACAACACAAAGGGCCTCAATGAGCTACTGGCCGCTCACTGGTGGCTCCAGCGCACGCGGTTCAGTCGCATCATTCACTCTGATGTGGTGTTCATGAAGTTGGGTGTTGAGGTGCATTGTGACAGAAAGTCACTTTACAACATCTTACAAGCCCAAAGTGGATTTTGAAAAAAGTTTCCACGAGCGCATGTTTTGGCCGTCTCAGCCAACTGTCATGAAATATGAAAAGTAAACGTGTCTTCACTTTTCCTTCATAGCTTGAAATTGGAAGGTCTTAGAAGCTTGAAACCAAGCGCATACAACACAAAGGGCCTCAATGAGCTACTGGCCGCTCACTGGTGGCTCCAGCGCACGCGGTTCAGTCGCATCATTCACTCTGATGTGGTGTTCATGAAGTTGGGTGTTGAGGTGCATGTACTGCATTGTGACAGAAAGTCACTTTACAACATCTTACAAGCCCAAAGTGGATTTTGAAAAAAGTTTCCACGAGCGCATGTTTTGGCCGTCTCAGCCAACTGTCATGAAATATGAAAAGTAAACGTGTCTTCACTTTTCCTTCATAGCTTGAAATTGGAAGGTCTTAGAAGCTTGAAACCAAGCGCATACAACACAAAGGGCCTCAATGAGCTACTGGCCGCTCACTGGTGGCTCCAGCGCACGCGGTTCAGTCGCATCATTCACTCTGATGTGGTGTTCATGAAGTTGGGTGTTGAGGTGCATGTACTGCATTGTGACAGAAAGTCACTTTACAACATCTTACAAGCCCAAAGTGGATTTTGAAAAAAGTTTCCACGAGCGCATGTTTTGGCCGTCTCAGCCAACTGTCATGAAATATGAAAAGTAAACGTGTCTTCACTTTTCCTTCATAGCTTGAAATTGGAAGGTCTTAGAAGCTTGAAACCAAGCGCATACAACACAAAGGGCCTCAATGAGCTACTGGCCGCTCACTTGTGGCTCCAGCGCACGCGGTTCAGTCGCATCATTCACTCTGATGTGGTGTTCATGAAGTTGGGTGTTGAGGTGCATGTACTGCATTGTGACAGAAAGTCACTTTACAACATCTTACAAGCCCAAAGTGGATTTTGAAAAAAGTTTCCACGAGCGCATGTTTTGGCCGTCTCAGCCAACTGTCATGAAATATGAAAAGTAAACGTGTCTTCACTTTTCCTTCATAGCTTGAAATTGGAAGGTCTTAGAAGCTTGAAACCAAGCGCATACAACACAAAGGGCCTCAATGAGCTACTGGCCGCTCACTGGTGGCTCCAGCGCACGCGGTTCAGTCGCATCATTCACTCTGATGTGGTGTTCATGAAGTTGGGTGTTGAGGTGCATGTACTGCATTGTGACAGAAAGTCACTTTACAACATCTTACAAGCCCAAAGTGGATTTTGAAAAAAGTTTCCACGAGCGCATGTTTTGGCCGTCTCAGCCAACTGTCATGAAATATGAAAAGTAAACGTGTCTTCACTTTTCCTTCATAGCTTGAAATTGGAAGGTCTTAGAAGCTTGAAACCAAGCGCATACAACACAAAGGGCCTCAATGAGCTACTGGCCGCTCACTGGTGGCTCCAGCGCACGCGGTTCAGTCGCATCATTCACTCTGATGTGGTGTTCATGAAGTTGGGTGTTGAGGTGCATGTAGTGCATTGTGACAGAAAGTCACTTTACAACATCTTACAAGCCCAAAGTGGATTTTGAAAAAAGTTTCCACGAGCGCATGTTTTGGCCGTCTCAGCCAACTGTCATGAAATATGAAAAGTAAACGTGTCTTCACTTTTCCTTCATAGCTTGAAATTGGAAGGTCTTAGAAGCTTGAAACCAAGCGCATACAACACAAAGGGCCTCAATGAGCTACTGGCCGCTCACTGGTGGCTCCAGCGCACGCGGTTCAGTCGCATCATTCACTCTGATGTGGTGTTCATGAAGTTGGGTGTTGAGGTGCATGTACTGCATTGTGACAGAAAGTCACTTTACAACATCTTACAAGCCCAAAGTGGATTTTGAAAAAAGTTTCCACGAGCGCATGTTTTGGCCGTCTCAGCCAACTGTCATGAAATATGAAAAGTAAACGTGTCTTCACTTTTCCTTCATAGCTTGAAATTGGAAGGTCTTAGAAGCTTGAAACCAAGCGCATACAACACAAAGGGCCTCAATGAGCTACTGGCCGCTCACTGGTGGCTCCAGCGCACGCGGTTCAGTCGCATCATTCACTCTGATGTGGTGTTCATGAAGTTGGGTGTTGAGGTGCATGTACTGCATTGTGACAGAAAGTCACTTTACAACATCTTACAAGCCCAAAGTGGATTTTGAAAAAAGTTTCCACGAGCGCATGTTTTGGCCGTCTCAGCCAACTGTCATGAAATATGAAAAGTAAACGTGTCTTCACTTTTCCTTCATAGCTTGAAATTGGAAGGTCTTAGAAGCTTGAAACCAAGCGCATACAACACAAAGGGCCTCAATGAGCTACTGGCCGCTCACTGGTGGCTCCAGCGCACGCGGTTCAGTCGCATCATTCACTCTGATGTGGTGTTCATGAAGTTGGGTGTTGAGGTGCATGTAGTGCATTGTGACAGAAAGTCACTTTACAACATCTTACAAGCCCAAAGTGGATTTTGAAAAAAGTTTCCACGAGCGCATGTTTTGGCCGTCTCAGCCAACTGTCATGAAATATGAAAAGTAAACGTGTCTTCACTTTTCCTTCATAGCTTGAAATTGGAAGGTCTTAGAAGCTTGAAACCAAGCGCATACAACACAAAGGGCCTCAATGAGCTACTGGCCGCTCACTGGTGGCTCCAGCGCACGCGGTTCAGTCGCATCATTCACTCTGATGTGGTGTTCATGAAGTTGGGTGTTGAGGTGCATGTAGTGCATTGTGACAGAAAGTCACTTTACAACATCTTACAAGCCCAAAGTGGATTTTGAAAAAAGTTTCCACGAGCGCATGTTTTGGCCGTCTCAGCCAACTGTCATGAAATATGAAAAGTAAACGTGTCTTCACTTTTCCTTCATAGCTTGAAATTGGAAGGTCTTAGAAGCTTGAAACCAAGCGCATACAACACAAAGGGCCTCAATGAGCTACTGGCCGCTCACTGGTGGCTCCAGCGCACGCGGTTCAGTCGCATCATTCACTCTGATGTGGTGTTCATGAAGTTGGGTGTTGAGGTGCATGTAGTGCATTGTGACAGAAAGTCACTTTACAACATCTTACAAGCCCAAAGTGGATTTTGAAAAAAGTTTCCACGAGCGCATGTTTTGGCCGTCTCAGCCAACTGTCATGAAATATGAAAAGTAAACGTGTCTTCACTTTTCCTTCATAGCTTGAAATTGGAAGGTCTTAGAAGCTTGAAACCAAGCGCATACAACACAAAGGGCCTCAATGAGCTACTGGCCGCTCACTGGTGGCTCCAGCGCACGCGGTTCAGTCGCATCATTCACTCTGATGTGGTGTTCATGAAGTTGGGTGTTGAGGTGCATGTAGTGCATTGTGACAGAAAGTCACTTTACAACATCTTACAAGCCCAAAGTGGATTTTGAAAAAAGTTTCCACGAGCGCATGTTTTGGCCGTCTCAGCCAACTGTCATGAAATATGAAAAGTAAACGTGTCTTCACTTTTCCTTCATAGCTTGAAATTGGAAGGTCTTAGAAGCTTGAAACCAAGCGCATACAACACAAAGGGCCTCAATGAGCTACTGGCCGCTCACTGGTGGCTCCAGCGCACGCGGTTCAGTCGCATCATTCACTCTGATGTGGTGTTCATGAAGTTGGGTGTTGAGGTGCATGTAGTGCATTGTGACAGAAAGTCACTTTACAACATCTTACAAGCCCAAAGTGGATTTTGAAAAAAGTTTCCACGAGCGCATGTTTTGGCCGTCTCAGCCAACTGTCATGAAATATGAAAAGTAAACGTGTCTTCACTTTTCCTTCATAGCTTGAAATTGGAAGGTCTTAGAAGCTTGAAACCAAGCGCATACAACACAAAGGGCCTCAATGAGCTACTGGCCGCTCACTGGTGGCTCCAGCGCACGCGGTTCAGTCGCATCATTCACTCTGATGTGGTGTTCATGAAGTTGGGTGTTGAGGTGCATGTACTGCATTGTGACAGAAAGTCACTTTACAACATCTTACAAGCCCAAAGTGGATTTTGAAAAAAGTTTCCACGAGCGCATGTTTTGGCCGTCTCAGCCAACTGTCATGAAATATGAAAAGTAAACGTGTCTTCACTTTTCCTTCATAGCTTGAAATTGGAAGGTCTTAGAAGCTTGAAACCAAGCGCATACAACACAAAGGGCCTCAATGAGCTACTGGCCGCTCACTGGTGGCTCCAGCGCACGCGGTTCAGTCGCATCATTCACTCTGATGTGGTGTTCATGAAGTTGGGTGTTGAGGTGCATGTAGTGCATTGTGACAGAAAGTCACTTTACAACATCTTACAAGCCCAAAGTGGATTTTGAAAAAAGTTTCCACGAGCGCATGTTTTGGCCGTCTCAGCCAACTGTCATGAAATATGAAAAGTAAACGTGTCTTCACTTTTCCTTCATAGCTTGAAATTGGAAGGTCTTAGAAGCTTGAAACCAAGCGCATACAACACAAAGGGCCTCAATGAGCTACTGGCCGCTCACTGGTGGCTCCAGCGCACGCGGTTCAGTCGCATCATTCACTCTGATGTGGTGTTCATGAAGTTGGGTGTTGAGGTGCATGTAGTGCATTGTGACAGAAAGTCACTTTACAACATCTTACAAGCCCAAAGTGGATTTTGAAAAAAGTTTCCACGAGCGCATGTTTTGGCCGTCTCAGCCAACTGTCATGAAATATGAAAAGTAAACGTGTCTTCACTTTTCCTTCATAGCTTGAAATTGGAAGGTCTTAGAAGCTTGAAACCAAGCGCATACAACACAAAGGGCCTCAATGAGCTACTGGCCGCTCACTGGTGGCTCCAGCGCACGCGGTTCAGTCGCATCATTCACTCTGATGTGGTGTTCATGAAGTTGGGTGTTGAGGTGCATGTAGTGCATTGTGACAGAAAGTCACTTTACAACATCTTACAAGCCCAAAGTGGATTTTGAAAAAAGTTTCCACGAGCGCATGTTTTGGCCGTCTCAGCCAACTGTCATGAAATATGAAAAGTAAACGTGTCTTCACTTTTCCTTCATAGCTTGAAATTGGAAGGTCTTAGAAGCTTGAAACCAAGCGCATACAACACAAAGGGCCTCAATGAGCTACTGGCCGCTCACTGGTGGCTCCAGCGCACGCGGTTCAGTCGCATCATTCACTCTGATGTGGTGTTCATGAAGTTGGGTGTTGAGGTGCATGTAGTGCATTGTGACAGAAAGTCACTTTACAACATCTTACAAGCCCAAAGTGGATTTTGAAAAAAGTTTCCACGAGCGCATGTTTTGGCCGTCTCAGCCAACTGTCATGAAATATGAAAAGTAAACGTGTCTTCACTTTTCCTTCATAGCTTGAAATTGGAAGGTCTTAGAAGCTTGAAACCAAGCGCATACAACACAAAGGGCCTCAATGAGCTACTGGCCGCTCACTGGTGGCTCCAGCGCACGCGGTTCAGTCGCATCATTCACTCTGATGTGGTGTTCATGAAGTTGGGTGTTGAGGTGCATGTAGTGCATTGTGACAGAAAGTCACTTTACAACATCTTACAAGCCCAAAGTGGATTTTGAAAAAAGTTTCCACGAGCGCATGTTTTGGCCGTCTCAGCCAACTGTCATGAAATATGAAAAGTAAACGTGTCTTCACTTTTCCTTCATAGCTTGAAATTGGAAGGTCTTAGAAGCTTGAAACCAAGCGCATACAACACAAAGGGCCTCAATGAGCTACTGGCCGCTCACTGGTGGCTCCAGCGCACGCGGTTCAGTCGCATCATTCACTCTGATGTGGTGTTCATGAAGTTGGGTGTTGAGGTGCATGTAGTGCATTGTGACAGAAAGTCACTTTACAACATCTTACAAGCCCAAAGTGGATTTTGAAAAAAGTTTCCACGAGCGCATGTTTTGGCCGTCTCAGCCAACTGTCATGAAATATGAAAAGTAAACGTGTCTTCACTTTTCCTTCATAGCTTGAAATTGGAAGGTCTTAGAAGCTTGAAACCAAGCGCATACAACACAAAGGGCCTCAATGAGCTACTGGCCGCTCACTGGTGGCTCCAGCGCACGCGGTTCAGTCGCATCATTCACTCTGATGTGGTGTTCATGAAGTTGGGTGTTGAGGTGCATGTAGTGCATTGTGACAGAAAGTCACTTTACAACATCTTACAAGCCCAAAGTGGATTTTGAAAAAAGTTTCCACGAGCGCATGTTTTGGCCGTCTCAGCCAACTGTCATGAAATATGAAAAGTAAACGTGTCTTCACTTTTCCTTCATAGCTTGAAATTGGAAGGTCTTAGAAGCTTGAAACCAAGCGCATACAACACAAAGGGCCTCAATGAGCTACTGGCCGCTCACTGGTGGCTCCAGCGCACGCGGTTCAGTCGCATCATTCACTCTGATGTGGTGTTCATGAAGTTGGGTGTTGAGGTGCATGTAGTGCATTGTGACAGAAAGTCACTTTACAACATCTTACAAGCCCAAAGTGGATTTTGAAAAAAGTTTCCACGAGCGCATGTTTTGGCCGTCTCAGCCAACTGTCATGAAATATGAAAAGTAAACGTGTCTTCACTTTTCCTTCATAGCTTGAAATTGGAAGGTCTTAGAAGCTTGAAACCAAGCGCATACAACACAAAGGGCCTCAATGAGCTACTGGCCGCTCACTGGTGGCTCCAGCGCACGCGGTTCAGTCGCATCATTCACTCTGATGTGGTGTTCATGAAGTTGGGTGTTGAGGTGCATGTAGTGCATTGTGACAGAAAGTCACTTTACAACATCTTACAAGCCCAAAGTGGATTTTGAAAAAAGTTTCCACGAGCGCATGTTTTGGCCGTCTCAGCCAACTGTCATGAAATATGAAAAGTAAACGTGTCTTCACTTTTCCTTCATAGCTTGAAATTGGAAGGTCTTAGAAGCTTGAAACCAAGCGCATACAACACAAAGGGCCTCAATGAGCTACTGGCCGCTCACTGGTGGCTCCAGCGCACGCGGTTCAGTCGCATCATTCACTCTGATGTGGTGTTCATGAAGTTGGGTGTTGAGGTGCATGTAGTGCATTGTGACAGAAAGTCACTTTACAACATCTTACAAGCCCAAAGTGGATTTTGAAAAAAGTTTCCACGAGCGCATGTTTTGGCCGTCTCAGCCAACTGTCATGAAATATGAAAAGTAAACGTGTCTTCACTTTTCCTTCATAGCTTGAAATTGGAAGGTCTTAGAAGCTTGAAACCAAGCGCATACAACACAAAGGGCCTCAATGAGCTACTGGCCGCTCACTGGTGGCTCCAGCGCACGCGGTTCAGTCGCATCATTCACTCTGATGTGGTGTTCATGAAGTTGGGTGTTGAGGTGCATGTAGTGCATTGTGACAGAAAGTCACTTTACAACATCTTACAAGCCCAAAGTGGATTTTGAAAAAAGTTTCCACGAGCGCATGTTTTGGCCGTCTCAGCCAACTGTCATGAAATATGAAAAGTAAACGTGTCTTCACTTTTCCTTCATAGCTTGAAATTGGAAGGTCTTAGAAGCTTGAAACCAAGCGCATACAACACAAAGGGCCTCAATGAGCTACTGGCCGCTCACTGGTGGCTCCAGCGCACGCGGTTCAGTCGCATCATTCACTCTGATGTGGTGTTCATGAAGTTGGGTGTTGAGGTGCATGTAGTGCATTGTGACAGAAAGTCACTTTACAACATCTTACAAGCCCAAAGTGGATTTTGAAAAAAGTTTCCACGAGCGCATGTTTTGGCCGTCTCAGCCAACTGTCATGAAATATGAAAAGTAAACGTGTCTTCACTTTTCCTTCATAGCTTGAAATTGGAAGGTCTTAGAAGCTTGAAACCAAGCGCATACAACACAAAGGGCCTCAATGAGCTACTGGCCGCTCACTGGTGGCTCCAGCGCACGCGGTTCAGTCGCATCATTCACTCTGATGTGGTGTTCATGAAGTTGGGTGTTGAGGTGCATGTAGTGCATTGTGACAGAAAGTCACTTTACAACATCTTACAAGCCCAAAGTGGATTTTGAAAAAAGTTTCCACGAGCGCATGTTTTGGCCGTCTCAGCCAACTGTCATGAAATATGAAAAGTAAACGTGTCTTCACTTTTCCTTCATAGCTTGAAATTGGAAGGTCTTAGAAGCTTGAAACCAAGCGCATACAACACAAAGGGCCTCAATGAGCTACTGGCCGCTCACTGGTGGCTCCAGCGCACGCGGTTCAGTCGCATCATTCACTCTGATGTGGTGTTCATGAAGTTGGGTGTTGAGGTGCATGTAGTGCATTGTGACAGAAAGTCACTTTACAACATCTTACAAGCCCAAAGTGGATTTTGAAAAAAGTTTCCACGAGCGCATGTTTTGGCCGTCTCAGCCAACTGTCATGAAATATGAAAAGTAAACGTGTCTTCACTTTTCCTTCATAGCTTGAAATTGGAAGGTCTTAGAAGCTTGAAACCAAGCGCATACAACACAAAGGGCCTCAATGAGCTACTGGCCGCTCACTGGTGGCTCCAGCGCACGCGGTTCAGTCGCATCATTCACTCTGATGTGGTGTTCATGAAGTTGGGTGTTGAGGTGCATGTAGTGCATTGTGACAGAAAGTCACTTTACAACATCTTACAAGCCCAAAGTGGATTTTGAAAAAAGTTTCCACGAGCGCATGTTTTGGCCGTCTCAGCCAACTGTCATGAAATATGAAAAGTAAACGTGTCTTCACTTTTCCTTCATAGCTTGAAATTGGAAGGTCTTAGAAGCTTGAAACCAAGCGCATACAACACAAAGGGCCTCAATGAGCTACTGGCCGCTCACTGGTGGCTCCAGCGCACGCGGTTCAGTCGCATCATTCACTCTGATGTGGTGTTCATGAAGTTGGGTGTTGAGGTGCATGTAGTGCATTGTGACAGAAAGTCACTTTACAACATCTTACAAGCCCAAAGTGGATTTTGAAAAAAGTTTCCACGAGCGCATGTTTTGGCCGTCTCAGCCAACTGTCATGAAATATGAAAAGTAAACGTGTCTTCACTTTTCCTTCATAGCTTGAAATTGGAAGGTCTTAGAAGCTTGAAACCAAGCGCATACAACACAAAGGGCCTCAATGAGCTACTGGCCGCTCACTGGTGGCTCCAGCGCACGCGGTTCAGTCGCATCATTCACTCTGATGTGGTGTTCATGAAGTTGGGTGTTGAGGTGCATGTATGTGCATTGTGACAGAAAGTCACTTTACAACATCTTACAAGCCCAAAGTGGATTTTGAAAAAAGTTTCCACGAGCGCATGTTTTGGCCGTCTCAGCCAACTGTCATGAAATATGAAAAGTAAACGTGTCTTCACTTTTCCTTCATAGCTTGAAATTGGAAGGTCTTAGAAGCTTGAAACCAAGCGCATACAACACAAAGGGCCTCAATGAGCTACTGGCCGCTCACTGGTGGCTCCAGCGCACGCGGTTCAGTCGCATCATTCACTCTGATGTGGTGTTCATGAAGTTGGGTGTTGAGGTGCATGTAGTGCATTGTGACAGAAAGTCACTTTACAACATCTTACAAGCCCAAAGTGGATTTTGAAAAAAGTTTCCACGAGCGCATGTTTTGGCCGTCTCAGCCAACTGTCATGAAATATGAAAAGTAAACGTGTCTTCACTTTTCCTTCATAGCTTGAAATTGGAAGGTCTTAGAAGCTTGAAACCAAGCGCATACAACACAAAGGGCCTCAATGAGCTACTGGCCGCTCACTGGTGGCTCCAGCGCACGCGGTTCAGTCGCATCATTCACTCTGATGTGGTGTTCATGAAGTTGGGTGTTGAGGTGCATGTAGTGCATTGTGACAGAAAGTCACTTTACAACATCTTACAAGCCCAAAGTGGATTTTGAAAAAAGTTTCCACGAGCGCATGTTTTGGCCGTCTCAGCCAACTGTCATGAAATATGAAAAGTAAACGTGTCTTCACTTTTCCTTCATAGCTTGAAATTGGAAGGTCTTAGAAGCTTGAAACCAAGCGCATACAACACAAAGGGCCTCAATGAGCTACTGGCCGCTCACTGGTGGCTCCAGCGCACGCGGTTCAGTCGCATCATTCACTCTGATGTGGTGTTCATGAAGTTGGGTGTTGAGGTGCATGTAGTGCATTGTGACAGAAAGTCACTTTACAACATCTTACAAGCCCAAAGTGGATTTTGAAAAAAGTTTCCACGAGCGCATGTTTTGGCCGTCTCAGCCAACTGTCATGAAATATGAAAAGTAAACGTGTCTTCACTTTTCCTTCATAGCTTGAAATTGGAAGGTCTTAGAAGCTTGAAACCAAGCGCATACAACACAAAGGGCCTCAATGAGCTACTGGCCGCTCACTGGTGGCTCCAGCGCACGCGGTTCAGTCGCATCATTCACTCTGATGTGGTGTTCATGAAGTTGGGTGTTGAGGTGCATGTAGTGCATTGTGACAGAAAGTCACTTTACAACATCTTACAAGCCCAAAGTGGATTTTGAAAAAAGTTTCCACGAGCGCATGTTTTGGCCGTCTCAGCCAACTGTCATGAAATATGAAAAGTAAACGTGTCTTCACTTTTCCTTCATAGCTTGAAATTGGAAGGTCTTAGAAGCTTGAAACCAAGCGCATACAACACAAAGGGCCTCAATGAGCTACTGGCCGCTCACTGGTGGCTCCAGCGCACGCGGTTCAGTCGCATCATTCACTCTGATGTGGTGTTCATGAAGTTGGGTGTTGAGGTGCATGTAGTGCATTGTGACAGAAAGTCACTTTACAACATCTTACAAGCCCAAAGTGGATTTTGAAAAAAGTTTCCACGAGCGCATGTTTTGGCCGTCTCAGCCAACTGTCATGAAATATGAAAAGTAAACGTGTCTTCACTTTTCCTTCATAGCTTGAAATTGGAAGGTCTTAGAAGCTTGAAACCAAGCGCATACAACACAAAGGGCCTCAATGAGCTACTGGCCGCTCACTGGTGGCTCCAGCGCACGCGGTTCAGTCGCATCATTCACTCTGATGTGGTGTTCATGAAGTTGGGTGTTGAGGTGCATGTAGTGCATTGTGACAGAAAGTCACTTTACAACATCTTACAAGCCCAAAGTGGATTTTGAAAAAAGTTTCCACGAGCGCATGTTTTGGCCGTCTCAGCCAACTGTCATGAAATATGAAAAGTAAACGTGTCTTCACTTTTCCTTCATAGCTTGAAATTGGAAGGTCTTAGAAGCTTGAAACCAAGCGCATACAACACAAAGGGCCTCAATGAGCTACTGGCCGCTCACTGGTGGCTCCAGCGCACGCGGTTCAGTCGCATCATTCACTCTGATGTGGTGTTCATGAAGTTGGGTGTTGAGGTGCATGTAGTGCATTGTGACAGAAAGTCACTTTACAACATCTTACAAGCCCAAAGTGGATTTTGAAAAAAGTTTCCACGAGCGCATGTTTTGGCCGTCTCAGCCAACTGTCATGAAATATGAAAAGTAAACGTGTCTTCACTTTTCCTTCATAGCTTGAAATTGGAAGGTCTTAGAAGCTTGAAACCAAGCGCATACAACACAAAGGGCCTCAATGAGCTACTGGCCGCTCACTGGTGGCTCCAGCGCACGCGGTTCAGTCGCATCATTCACTCTGATGTGGTGTTCATGAAGTTGGGTGTTGAGGTGCATGTAGTGCATTGTGACAGAAAGTCACTTTACAACATCTTACAAGCCCAAAGTGGATTTTGAAAAAAGTTTCCACGAGCGCATGTTTTGGCCGTCTCAGCCAACTGTCATGAAATATGAAAAGTAAACGTGTCTTCACTTTTCCTTCATAGCTTGAAATTGGAAGGTCTTAGAAGCTTGAAACCAAGCGCATACAACACAAAGGGCCTCAATGAGCTACTGGCCGCTCACTGGTGGCTCCAGCGCACGCGGTTCAGTCGCATCATTCACTCTGATGTGGTGTTCATGAAGTTGGGTGTTGAGGTGCATGTAGTGCATTGTGACAGAAAGTCACTTTACAACATCTTACAAGCCCAAAGTGGATTTTGAAAAAAGTTTCCACGAGCGCATGTTTTGGCCGTCTCAGCCAACTGTCATGAAATATGAAAAGTAAACGTGTCTTCACTTTTCCTTCATAGCTTGAAATTGGAAGGTCTTAGAAGCTTGAAACCAAGCGCATACAACACAAAGGGCCTCAATGAGCTACTGGCCGCTCACTGGTGGCTCCAGCGCACGCGGTTCAGTCGCATCATTCACTCTGATGTGGTGTTCATGAAGTTGGGTGTTGAGGTGCATGTAGTGCATTGTGACAGAAAGTCACTTTACAACATCTTACAAGCCCAAAGTGGATTTTGAAAAAAGTTTCCACGAGCGCATGTTTTGGCCGTCTCAGCCAACTGTCATGAAATATGAAAAGTAAACGTGTCTTCACTTTTCCTTCATAGCTTGAAATTGGAAGGTCTTAGAAGCTTGAAACCAAGCGCATACAACACAAAGGGCCTCAATGAGCTACTGGCCGCTCACTGGTGGCTCCAGCGCACGCGGTTCAGTCGCATCATTCACTCTGATGTGGTGTTCATGAAGTTGGGTGTTGAGGTGCATGTAGTGCATTGTGACAGAAAGTCACTTTACAACATCTTACAAGCCCAAAGTGGATTTTGAAAAAAGTTTCCACGAGCGCATGTTTTGGCCGTCTCAGCCAACTGTCATGAAATATGAAAAGTAAACGTGTCTTCACTTTTCCTTCATAGCTTGAAATTGGAAGGTCTTAGAAGCTTGAAACCAAGCGCATACAACACAAAGGGCCTCAATGAGCTACTGGCCGCTCACTGGTGGCTCCAGCGCACGCGGTTCAGTCGCATCATTCACTCTGATGTGGTGTTCATGAAGTTGGGTGTTGAGGTGCATGTAGTGCATTGTGACAGAAAGTCACTTTACAACATCTTACAAGCCCAAAGTGGATTTTGAAAAAAGTTTCCACGAGCGCATGTTTTGGCCGTCTCAGCCAACTGTCATGAAATATGAAAAGTAAACGTGTCTTCACTTTTCCTTCATAGCTTGAAATTGGAAGGTCTTAGAAGCTTGAAACCAAGCGCATACAACACAAAGGGCCTCAATGAGCTACTGGCCGCTCACTGGTGGCTCCAGCGCACGCGGTTCAGTCGCATCATTCACTCTGATGTGGTGTTCATGAAGTTGGGTGTTGAGGTGCATGTAGTGCATTGTGACAGAAAGTCACTTTACAACATCTTACAAGCCCAAAGTGGATTTTGAAAAAAGTTTCCACGAGCGCATGTTTTGGCCGTCTCAGCCAACTGTCATGAAATATGAAAAGTAAACGTGTCTTCACTTTTCCTTCATAGCTTGAAATTGGAAGGTCTTAGAAGCTTGAAACCAAGCGCATACAACACAAAGGGCCTCAATGAGCTACTGGCCGCTCACTGGTGGCTCCAGCGCACGCGGTTCAGTCGCATCATTCACTCTGATGTGGTGTTCATGAAGTTGGGTGTTGAGGTGCATGTAGTGCATTGTGACAGAAAGTCACTTTACAACATCTTACAAGCCCAAAGTGGATTTTGAAAAAAGTTTCCACGAGCGCATGTTTTGGCCGTCTCAGCCAACTGTCATGAAATATGAAAAGTAAACGTGTCTTCACTTTTCCTTCATAGCTTGAAATTGGAAGGTCTTAGAAGCTTGA